>NC_056727.1:26494154-26501654 GCF_019279795.1 Protopterus annectens | reverse complement strand
TCTCTACAGTTGTCTGATGATGCCCCTTCAGAAGTCATCACAGCAAGGAACAAAAGCATATCCATGCAGACCAGAGAACTTCTGAGTCCTTCCTTAGATGCCAGACCTGTGTGGAACAAGGAAGAACCCTGAGCTAAGGTGAGGGCAGAATTGTATTATTGAGTACAATTGAATTATTAATTTGAAAAGAAACGGAGGGCTTCAACATTGTTGCCTGGTCTGCTGGACTGGGACCCATGTCCTTGTGCATGGACATTCCCCTCAAAAGGATCATAAAGCAAGGCATATCTCCCAATCTCCATTGCCCAGACAAATGTGAGCCTTCTCTTTTGCCGAATAATAAAATAGGTAGCAAGCTCCTGCTGAAAGTTCTTCGTACCATGCAGCCTGCCAGTCAGACCAAGGACAACCTGGTTCTTCTTCCTTCTCCAGTTAAAAAAAAGAGATAATTTTTCTGAGTAAGAAGAATAATCTGGACACCATGGCAGACACCAAGAAGATCACGAATATACCTCCTAGATTTTATCTCCCCAAGCCTTTTACCTGATGTAGAGGACACCTTGTCTTCTGGCTCACTTATTGAAAAAATAGTCTTTAAGGAAAACTTGACCTGCATGAAAGAATACTTCTATGGGGAAACTAATGAAGCCTAAAACCCTTTATTGAGGTATTTTGAGTTCCGGCAAATAGAGGACCTGAGCCCATGAGTATGTCATCTCCTGTCTTGTAGGCCAGAAGGATGCATATATAACAGCATTTTAGGCCTAAGAATCTCATCCCTAGCTCCCATAAAGCCAGACTAGTTCTAACAGGTGAAAGAAACCAACAAATATTTAAGTAAAAACCTAGTGGCTGACCTTGCAGTAGCCTCAGTAGAAGGGTTCAAAGATAGTTCCTGTTTTGAACTCCGTACCTAATTAAAAAAAAATGAGACCCCCGAATAAGTCTGGTAAAAAGTTTATACTTTGGCAACTTTATCCCTCATGGTAGTGAATCGCCAAACCCACAAGACCCTATTCCATTTGAATCTCCTGGAGCATCTGAATCAAAAGACTGCTGAAGTCTATAACTCAGACCTTAGGGCTAATTTGTTGGAGTTCTCTCAGACTGAACATCAGCTGGAAAAACACTCGAGTGTGGCTATGATACTGTCAATCCAACATCTAGAGCAGTAGGCACAGGCTCTGTCATAAGAAAGCATGTCTGGCCAAGATCACAACTCTTACCTGAAGATGTTAAAGCACAGTTAATAAATACTCCCCTGGAGAGGCAATTGTTGCTTGAGGAATGTACTGCTGAAATGTTTATGAAATTAGATGACAGGGTGTAAAATCCTTTTTCTTGTATACCATATAGCTGACACTTAATGGATCTAGGCACTTTCCTTACTATTTGACAATCAGGTCAAAGCAGTATTTCAAAAAGTCTGCTATCTGCCTAATCTAATTTCCAAAGGCATCCCCACTAAATCCAAAGAAGTCTTCATTTCTCTTTACTTATGTCACATTCAGTCCCTCACATGCACATACCCGCTAGCACTCTCTTACCACTAAAATCCCCAAAACGTACCTTTACCATGAAGGATAAACACATCCTTTTCTCCATTGTCATAAGAATGCTAAAACAGTGGCTATTGAAGGCAAGCAGCCAAATCTGAGCACTAGAATAGGGCAATAGGTGAGGGACTTCAGCTGCTGAGCTATGCATTGCACTATATGTTTGATGGGTATACAGAAGTTCATTCAGATAGCCAGTCATAGACAGTCTTTCTTAAACAGTGGGCTCATTGGTCACTATGTGCACCCATCATGAGGAATGGACCTAACCACCATGAGGAATGCACCTACAACTCACAGTGTTCTCAACTGGTAAGCCCTTACGTCAAACCAAACATTCTAGTCATAGGAGATTCCATTGTGAGACACATTAATGCATCAGTCGCCAGGCTGCATGAAGAGAGGGTCATGTTGGGAGCCAGGATTTGCCGGACAATGCATGCTCTCAAGTACTTGCATCACAAGTACACATATGACTCAGTTATTGCATAAATCATAGTATAAAAAGGAGCAAACAACCTGAAGCATACCTCCCTGGACTATATGAAGACATAGATGATGGTAATGATAAAGATAATGCATTGGGTGGACACTTTCTAATTTGGAAGCACCAAATGCATTATATCTTGCCATTTAACATCTGTAGTAGCTGCGGTGGTGCAGCAGTAGCATTGTTGCCTCACAGCAAGAGGTTCCCCAGTTCGATTGTCGATGGGAGCACCTTCTGTGTGGAGTCTGCATGTCCTCCCCGAGGTCTAGTGGTGTTCGAAAGACATGCGTAGAATGGGCGTGCCTTCGTTGAAGGTTGGGCGTTGAGCTGGCACCTTGGCACCTGTAAAAAAATCTACTGCCAATCATTAGCAGACCAGAGTTCCACTGTGGTGACCCCTAACCAGGAAAAGCTGAAAGAAGAACAAACAACAGTATTTGTTCTTTGATGTAAATACATTTTCTATCAGCACCAGTATAGGTTGAAAACGTATGCAATCATTTGATGGCTCAGGTTATATGTAGTACATCATTAGTCTGAAATAATATTGCCATGGTGGTTTAAAAACACCTTATTCATATATGGATGTACTTATAAGTCATGAAAACATTGAAATGTTAATCAAACAGGGGCCAATTCAGTTGGAACATTTTAGGGATGATATGAATAACATTTTTGGTATAATAGCAATGCTGATATGACACATTGAACAATATTTATTTTTTTATTTTATTTTATTTGCAGTTGGTTTACCAGGATGGTCCACTGGCCCACAAATAACCCATTTTCAATGGAGTCCTGGGGAGAAAAGCTCCATAAAGACAATACTCATGATCAAAGTTGTACTTTACATAGTACAACAGAAGTACAGATAAGAACATAGCATTTAAAGATACAATTTATAAAAATCATCAAATAAAACTTATAAAACATAAGTAAATATTTACAAACATATTTGCTCCTACTGTAGAAATACAACAGCAGGGCACAAAGTACCTGGGATGCCTGAGGGTGTTAGTAGGGCTGAGAGATAGGGGAGAAATGAACTGAGGGAGACGAGTTAGGAGAAGAAGAGAGAAGAAAGAGGGGGGAGGTGGATGGCTGAGTATGAGGTGGAAGAGGAGAAAGGGAGGGAGGAAGAGAAGAGCAGAAAGACTTGGGAGAAAAAGTTATGCAGGGTGGGACAGGAGCATTCACAGAGAGATATTAGGTGTGAGTGAAGTGAGGTTTTGAAGGTAGAGTGGCTAACGGTGGTACGGATGAATGGTGGTAGGGAGTTCCATTGGCATGCTATGGCAAAGGACAGAAGATTTTTACCTGGAGGACGGATAAGTTTGCGCAGTTTAATCAGATTTTGGTTGTTGGATGTTAAGAGTCTTTCAGGAAAGTGCATTTTAAAGGTAGTGGAAAGGGAGGGACAGAAGGAGGGACTGAAGATGAGTCCATGAGCTTGAATCAGTTGAATGTAGGTGTGATAATTGAGCAGCTCTAATCAGTTTAGTTTGTGGAGGGCGATACAGTGATGGGTAGAAGATTTGAGGCTTGAGGCAAATTTGTCAATTTTATTATAACAGGAAGAGAGTTTTGTCTTAAGAGAGGATTGCAGCTTAGTAAGGAGAGGGGCACCATATAGGAGAGAGGGGAATGATGTATGTGGTGGAAAAAATGTGCTTGGTAGAGGGAGTGAGGTAGTGACTGTGGTGGTAGAGCATACCAAGTTTCTGGTGTTTTTTTTGGATATTTATTTGTAGATGGGTGTCGAACTTAAGCTGGTCATCAATGAGGACACCTAATAGTTTGGCCTCGGGTACCACTTCAAGAGATGTATTGTTCTGGCTAGTGATGAAGAATGCATTTTAATCTATGGTGGTTGTTTTAGAAGGGGTAAATATCATAAGTTTAGTTTTTAGGCATTGAGTGCTAGGTGGTTATCTAACATCCACTGTTCAGTGGTAGATAAAACATCTTTGTTAGCTTTATGAGAGTAGGGGTGGAGGTGGCAGAACAGATGATAGTAGAATCATCTGCTTTTTGGATGAGTTTTGCATTGGGGATTGAATGGTGGAAATCATTTATGAAAATATTGAACAGAAGGGGACCTAGTATGGAACCCTGTGGTACGCCTGTGGTGGTGCTGAGGAATGAGGAGGTGGCTTTTTTCCATTTTACTGTTTGCTGTCTATTAGAGAGGTAACTGATGAATCAGCTGAGAGAGAAGGGGGATAGGTTTAGATTGTAGAGCATAGTTAGGAGAAGGTTGTGAAAGGTGGTGTTGAAGGCTTTTGAGAGGTCTAGGAGGAGGGTAGATACGATATGGACAGATTCGCGGGCTATGTTAACAGTTTCAAGAAAGGAGAGGAGAACAGTGATAGTGCTGCAGCCAGGTCTGAATCCATGTTGTTGTGGGAGTGAGTAGGTGATTATCTATAAGATAGGGTGGAAGTTGTAGGTGAATATATTTTTCAAGAAGTTTAGGGATGGGGGATAGGATGGCGATAGGTCAGAAGTTTGGAATATTGTTATTGTTGCCTTTTATGTAGGGGGATAATAAAGGCCTTTTTCTAAATTTGGGGTATGTAGCCTTCTTGGATTGAATAATTTATTAGGATGCAGATGGGGAAGGCAATGACTTCTATCTCTATCTTTAAAAAATAGGAGGGAATGTTATCAAGGATGTTGGAGCATGGTTTAAATTTTTGGAGAAGTTTTTTTATTGTGAATATAGGAATGGATCTTATAGAGAAAGGAGGAGATTGGGAGGTGGAAGTATTAGCGGATGAGGAGGTATGGGAAGGTAGAGGAGAGGATATAGAGTTATTAGTGAAGGATGATGTTAGTTTGGTAATGGAGTTGATGAAGAAAGAGTTAAATTGGGTGGCCAAATCCATGTCTGAGGCATTTGGATCAGGGCAAGGGTTTTCTTTTTTGCCAGGGTAGAGAAGGGTGGTGATATCATTCCAGAATTTTTTAGGATTTGTGTTTTGGCTATTTTGGAGTAAGGAGAAGTAAGCTTTGCTGTCTGCTATAATAAGCTTTTTGACTATGTTCTGAAGTGTTTTGTATTCATTGAGGGTGACGGGAGTTTTATTTTTCTGGTTTCATTTTCAAGCTTTGTCTCTAAGGTGCATGGCAGCTAGTGTTTCTTTGGTTAGCCAAGGGGCAGTTTTACTTTTTATTCTTTTTGTTTTTAATGGGGCAAAGGTATCTAAAAGGTTTAAGAATGTAGTATTAAAGTAGGCAACGGCATTCTCCAGGGGGAGAGTTTTTAGAGGGCTCCAGTTTGTGGATTTCAGTGAGTTAGAAAAGGTGTTGGGATTGAAGTTTTTAAGGGAGCGTGTGGAGATATAGTTATGCAATAGTTGTAAGGGGGAGGGAAGGTGGTGAGCAAAAGTGGGGAAGTGATCACTAAGAGAGTCCAGAAGGGGTGTCGCTATCTGAGATATAATGAGGGTGAGAGACTAAGATCCAGTCTAGGGTGCTACCTGAAGACTAGTCTTTGAAGGTTCTAGTTATTATAGAGGTTTATATTTAGGGAGTTTGTTAGGGATTGTATGGAGGACTAGTTAATGTTCACATCACCCGGGATTATGGTTTCATTGCAAATGTTGGTGGAAAACCAGGACAGAATATCTTTGAGTACTTGGATATTGTCTCCAGGAGAGATGTTGAGGGAGGCTATACATATGCAATACGTGTGGATGCATACTGTGGCTAGGCTGGTAAAAGTCAATAAAGTGAAGAAAATGGATACAATAAATACAGTACTCTCACAACATTAAGCATTAATCACTGTATATAATTCTCCACCAATAGTTAATGAGTTTCCATTTAAGCATCTGGAGTAGTAAAAACAATTATATCATTTATGACATTTGCATCAAGCTGCCTTCAGAAGTACTTTCTTTTCAT
Source organism: Protopterus annectens (assembly GCF_019279795.1). Taxonomy (NCBI): domain Eukaryota; kingdom Metazoa; phylum Chordata; order Ceratodontiformes; family Protopteridae; genus Protopterus; species Protopterus annectens. The sequence continues at coordinate 26,495,699 of NC_056727.1, read as the reverse complement.
TTTTATTGAAGAAGATAACACTATGTGCCACGTACCTTGACTGTAAAGCTGTCATATCGCTTTAGGAATAGTGCAGAAAAGATTTTGTATTACAATGCTGTTGGTTTTAATAGACCTGTTATGTACTAAGCAATTATGCTTGCATAGTTTGCAAGGAAACTATGATTCACAAGCCACGTGTGCTCTACATTACAAGAGTTCAAATCTAAGCAGTGCTCTGACTGTTTAATTTTTCAGAGCCACTCTGCAGGCATGGCTTAATTGGATATTACTGTGAGCTACCTCGCTTCAGAGAGTCCATAAGATGATGATTCATGAATGTCCATACAGTGCAACTTCTTCTGAGTAGAGCAGTTTACCTACAACACTACAGTTAGAAGTGCACAGCTATTGATGTGCGTAGAATTAGCTAGACAAAGCAGAGTGCAGTATATCAGAACTCATCTGCTCTATTTCACTTCAACCTTTTCTGCTCATGACTTCAGTAAGTAATGCTGTGCAGTGTATATGTGTGAGCATGTGTGAATGAGTCTGTATGTGGTTAGATGCAACTGGGAGCATATATGTGTGTGTGTGTGTGTGTGTGTGTGTGTGTGTGTGTGTGTGTGTGTGTGTGTGTGTGTGTGTGTGTGTGTGTATCTATCTATTTGTGGACAGTGTACATAGGAGTAATACTAAAATCCTGTCTTCCTGTGTGTGCATATTTCCATGTATGTGCTGGGTGGCAGGGTCTCATGCATTCCTTATTGATTGATACCAAAGGAATATTACAAAGGAATATTTAATTCTAATATGGTATCATTTCCTTAACAATAACAATTCTGACTCTTTTACCTCTATGTTGGCATGAAGTTCTCTCTGTATTATACATGCATAAGAGATAAGTGCTGGGATATATTGTACAATAATTGGGTCTATATCAGTTCACCGAAAACCCCTTTACGCGAATAGCTAAACATCGACCCCTATACCTCGAACCACGAAACTCCTGAATGCACTAAACCGCAAAAAATAAAATATCTAACTGTCATAGTCGGCCAACCCCACCACCAGCTACTTAGTACCTAACCAAACAAAATAAATAAACCACATACATACATTTAACAGAACCCTACTTCCAACACTACACTAAACCCCACATACACAACTATCTATGCACAATCCTTAACCCCTCCCTAACCCTAAGGTCCATAACTACCGCACTCTTCCCCTACAGACATACACCCAAACAAAATAAATAACATACATACATACACTTAAAAAAAAAACCTACATCTAACACTACACTAAATCTTACATGCATTACCTATCTATGCACTTACCTTAACCCAAATCCTAATGGTAAAGTCCTATCTATCGCACACTTACCTTACGGAGCTATACCGCAGACGGACCAACCAAAACAAATTGACATTTCGGAATTCGCGGTTTTGGACATTCGAGGTTTACGTACTTTGCGCAATATGGTTCAACGTATTCATATTCGCGTAATAGGGTTTCCGCTCAACTAATATAGACCCCAATAATTCACAACCTCAACATACA
>NC_056727.1:26454154-26486654 GCF_019279795.1 Protopterus annectens | reverse complement strand
TAAAGTAATGTCGTTTTGAACTGTTTGTAAAGCACTTTTGTATAATACTCATTGTGAGAAGTACTAAACAATCCAAGTAAGAAGACTGTTTTCCTGTATTCTGTATGTTTGGTACATTGTTTGATATTAATTTACCATACAGTCGCATGCTATGTATTATTTGACAAGTGTTGTTTTGTTAAGCTGTTTTGCAATAGCTGACAAGGAGGTTTTCTGTAAAGGTTCATAGTTATTTACTAGGCTATTGATCTAGGAGGGTTTTAAGAAGTCTAGTCTCAGGTTGTCACTGTAGTTTTATATGAGTGCCATATTTAGCCTATTATCTAATACATACGCAGCATAGAATAATATGGTCAGTACTGCATTCCAAACAATCAAGAACATACTATAATATGTTGCTGAGTACAGATAAAGTAAAATGGACTCAGGTAAGGTGCTGTGTGCATGAATGTGTTAGTATAACCGTCTCTCCAGCGGCTAAGATGTGTTGTATCTTTCTACCCTTTACAGAGCTTATATTAGTTTCATTACACGTAGATGCAGTTTGATATTGCAACGCTACTTTGAAAGAAATATTTCTGCTTGGTACTGTCAGTCAACTGTATTGGACCTATGGCACTTTTTCAGGTATATGATATTAACTGCCTGAAAGGTTATACCAACTCTCAGTTGGCAGAGACAACTAATAACATAGACTGTAAGGAAAAATAAAGTGAAATTTTTAGCATGTCTCAAGCTATATTGCTGAGAGGCAAATTACTTAGTCTGATGATAAACGTTTATCTGCTTGAGTAAAACCAACTTCAATTTAACATTTCATTAAATCATGGAACCTGAAGTTTGCAGCAGTTACCAGTATGTAAACAGTGATTCTACTGCTGAAGAATTACTCAGATTGATAGCAGCAGCATTGTCTAACACTAATGTTCTTTAAACAGTCACACTTTAGAAGGATCCTGTGTTCTATATGCATGAGAAGCATAATGGAGTAGTCCTATCATGTCTTACGTTGCCTTTTTATTGTGGTTTTCAGTGCATTATAACTACTGAATTTAGCAATTTTCTAGAAGTTATAAAGGCCAAATTAAGTTTGGAAAGGCTGTGACAAGAATGAATGGGGCTGCATGCATTGGAAAAAAAAAAGAATTTCAAAGTTCAGATACGAATATAACACCATTTTACAATGGTATCTTATACACCAGGTGGCAAAATGCTGTAAGCTGCATAAAAGATCTCAGTAGTGCTGACAAGCATCACTTGGCAATCATGTAAGTAGACTTGCTGTAGAGATTTCTGCAATACAGTGGCATTTATACTTATTGTTTGCAACCTCTGAACTCTACACCTCTAACAGAGGGCAGAATGATGGATACTGGATCTGCGTTCTGTTTCTTCATAGTGTGCAGCAAATTCCACAGGGCTTGTATATCTATATATATATATATATATATATATATATATATATATATATATATATATATATATATATATATATATATATATATATACATAAACATTATCAAAAACCTTCTTCAATTCATGTAAAAGTAAGAACTTAAAAGAAAACAATATGTCATTCATGGAGCATCTCCAAGAATAATGTGTATTTTATTTTCTTTGCTTTGGAATTTTCTTTTGATATATCAGTTTGATACAAATTCCTTCTTTCCATGTCCTGCTACCAATTATCTCATTGTCAGTGTTTAACTTAATCCCAGTACCATATGGCAACCTAGAAACACCTTTACCTATCTGCCTTTTAATCAACATAGGTGTTTAAATCATGCCTGATTGTAGCAATGTTTCAGCCCTTTGTATGGCATCATCTGTATCTATAATGATTGGGAATTCAAAATTACAAAACTGTATAAAGGTGCAAGTTGGATATAATAGCACACATCTTGGGAACTGGAACAAAGGTACTTCCATCACAACAATGCATCGTAGATTAGATGCATGGTATACCATTTTCAAATCTGGTTATATACAACAATATCAGACTTTTATAAAGAAAGTACACACTTTTCATTATTCTGTGACATTCTAGATATTTTGTGTCATTTGAGAGAAAACTAAACCCATTGAAAAGAAAAATTATTAGTGCAGCTGAACAGTGTATATACAGTGTTTACCAATTTATTCAATTTATCTGTTTCTTATTTTCTTTTTTTTTTTTTTTTTTTTTGGAGGCATCTTAAATTCATACTGGGGATCTGTAGAAGGAATTAACACTTTCTGATGAAAAATCCTAAATAATAAAATAAAATTAAATTTTAACTGCATTCACCACATTCTTATTCACATGGCATTAATCATTTTAAGGAACTATTTAAGTAACTTCTGTAAATCACCTGCTGAAATAAAAATATATATATATATATATCATTGAAACCACATCGTAACTGGTCTTAAATCTCTCTTCACACCATGCTTTACTAATTTACACTTTTTTCACCTTTGCATTACAGTTATGTAATTTTATTTGCATATTTTTTGGCTTATTTTTACTAGTTATGTTTCATGTCTTAATGTGTGCTTCTTAATGACATGCACGTGGCCTTGCCTTCTCTGTCTTTGGAAAGAAGAGCAACAGCTTCAGGCTGTTTCATTTGTAATTGATTTGAATAATAAGGAGTAAGCACAGAAAGTTCTATGATGCACAATTTCAAAACTTAGCCAAGAATATTCTTTTTATTTGTAACAGATCTCATCAGTATTTTTCTCTCCGTAGTTAAAAAAAAAACATGCCAGCCTTCTTGTGTCCCATGAGATATTTCTTTGAAGTTACATATTTTTCCAAAAATGCTAAGACATTTTTTAAAGCCACATTAACCTTTATGTCCATTGGTATGTGAGTAGGTGTAAATTTTAAAAATATAGATGCATGCTAAGTTAGCATATGAGAAATCCTTAACATTGTTCACATTTCTGCATCAGTAGTTATTCATACTAGTACTCTGATACAGGAAAACACATTTTACCAGTACATATATTGTATTAGAGATATTCCACTGAAATGTATCTCATAATACTTTTTGCAGCCTACATTTAATTATGCATTAGTAAGGTACGCAGAAGAAACTGAGTCTATTGTTGGGAAGGGGGTGTAACATTATTGAACTGGGGTTCATCTACTTCTGATTTCCTTCCGCTAACCTTGTCGCACTACACATGCTTACACTGAAGCAGAACATTGTGTGTATTTCTGTGTATTTACGCAAATGGAAAGTTAACATTAACCATCTCTTTGACCTTTGTTGCACATGGACTGAGTCAGATGCAACTGACTTTCAATACTTTCTGCAATTACCAGTAATGTATTTTAAAAATGTGTGATACTTGCCTGAGGACAGGGCTTTCCTCAGTGAGATTTGAGTTAATACACACCACAGCACAAATTAATTTGAACCCTTGTTCATATGATTTTTCTTTCTTTTATTTCAGCACAAACCCTGGTATGCTGACTATGTCATAAGTTTGTATAAGTCTGCATTCATCATTTCTTGAAGCTATAGTAAACAGTGATTGTTTAACATATGCATACATTACAATGTGAACATTGTAAAATGGTTGCTAAAATATTGGTCTTTTAAGGCTGTTACTTGGAAAAGTGTTTCACATTTCTCTTCCTCCTGCACTATGTGGTGATACAACAAGTATTTTTTTTTTTATTTTTTATGTTCATACCCTCAAAGAAACTCTAGATGGGTTTGTGTTCCAATTTCAGAATGAACCTACTTTTCATTTTGCTGTGCAAAAAAGTCTGTATGAGACATTTTTAGATCAGCAAGATCCAAGCAGTGTATAAACAGAAGGACACCAGTGGGTGGAAAATATTTAGAAAAAGATGTGCATAGCTGCAAATGATACTTGCAATTAACTGCAAGCAACATTGCTAATGGTGATTCAAGACGTTATTGGCCACTATGTGTAAGTAGCTTGCAACTCATTTCAGTATATTTATACTTAACTTCTCCTACTGGACAATCATCCAGGTCAACTTTACTCAAGATTTCTGCTGCACTGGGTAACCTTTGGTGCACAAAGCTTATAGCAGACATTGCATATCTGCAAGTAGTTTACCTGTACATTTTAGATTACAGTAGATAGATCATTACCTTGTTGTTGTACCAAATATGTACAAAATGCACACGTTGATTATCATGTAAAATATGGCTGTTTCAGTTATTTGTAAACCCAAGACATTCAAATGGGCATGAATATAATAAAGCATGCATTCATGTACCATAGAGAATAGTGGAGTATGTTTATCCCAAAGTCTCTAGGATGAGTAGTACCAGCAACAGAACTGAATATAATTCCAGTTATTAATGCTAGCAATCTTTCAGCATATGACAGAATATAATTTTGTAAATCATCATCGTTTTATTGAATTCAGATATAGAACTTTTAGGGCAAATAACCACAAAAATCATACAGCAACAACAATAACATACTATTAACATACATTAGAGACTCAGCAACAGGCAGTGAGAACTAATAAAATATATACTTAATTTCTGGGAAGTATCATCAAAGTTACTGCATATTACTTGCATGTTTAAAATAAATGAAAGTTTTTTTTGTTTTTTTTCTTTGCTTGGAAGCAAAAGATTACGTTCACATTATTTTTCTAAAGTAGACTTTACAAATCAGGTGTACAGTATGCTGCTAACATAAAAACACAAAATAATCTGTATTTTCTAATGTAATACCTGGTTAGACTGTGGCTTGTTTGAGATTTTTTTTTATTAAAATTTTTATGTGTGAGTGTGTGTGTGTGTGTGTGCATATATATATATATATATATATATATATATATATATATATTATATCATCATTGGTCTACAGTTTATCTTTTTTATTTATTTCAAATGTGTTAATCGGAGTAGAACACTGATCCCGTTACACCCATTTCAGTCTCAGACTGAGAAAACACAATATATACATGACATATGCAGAGAGAATGACAAAATGCAATATATATATATATATATATATATATATATATATATATATATATATATATATATATATATATATATATATATATATATATATATATGTATATACAAATAAATATCGCAGTTGGCTTGAGGGTATAAAGGCAATAGACAAATGACTTAAATACAGAATGGCTAAAAGACACAGAATATAGATACATTAAACAGAGAGCATCAGAGTTTGCATGCTGAAAGAATCACAATCAAAACTAGAGTCAGAGTGAGGTATGTAGTCAGAAGCAAGGAATGAAGATGCTAAGTTGCATTTCCCTACAGTTTTGAAATGTGCTAGTTTTTAAATGGAAAATGGGGTAAAATAAATGATCTTTAAGATAAAAAAATGAGAGATTTTCATAGTTTTTGACAAATGACTGAGAAAGCATCGTCTATACAGCAAAGCCTAGTATGGGAGGTTTGGAGGAGAAGACATGAGTGGTTAGGATGTCTAAGGTTGTATGTTGTTGCATCTCTAAATAGTCTGGAGGTTAGTTGGGGGAAGGTGTCATTTTTGTTAAGTTTAAATAGTTGAGAGGCGATTAGAAAGTCACCACATTTCTTCACAGGAGGGCAGTTAGCTTTTTCAATGATTTTGCAGTTATGTTCATTTCTTGGGGAGACAGCGATAAATCTGCAAATGGCATTTAAAATAGACTGAGTGATAGATATTGAACCAAAACCACCAGCATGCAACAAGAAAAACTGATAACAAAACAAAGATTTTCTTGATGCACAAAACACAATACTATTCAGCACAAGTCAGCACAATACTTTATTAACCAAATTGTTGAGCACTTCCATTCTACTTACAGGAACATCATAACAAAATATTTTAAAATGCATCACATTTAAAAAAATACAAAAACTTTCACCACATAATCAAGTCTATCAAATCATAAAATCAAATTCATTAACTAATTAATGTATTATAAAACATAGTGTTTTAATTTCAAGACAGAATTAATAAAACATGCATCACTGAGTCTAGAAAAGCTAGCAGTTTCTAATCTTAATTGCCAGTAAACAAAAAGCAAATAAATAAATAGGTTCATAGGTTCATAGGTTCATACTAGGGTATCTGCCCTAGGGCATTTATAAGCCTAGCCAGAATGTATTTGGCTTTTGCCACCCATTTTAAATTAATTTTGCTATGCTCTTTTTCGAGGTTAGTATACTGTGCCTCTGTCTATCAGTGACACAGAAGTGATACCCGGGTTAAACCTACGATCTCCCATCCACTCATCATGATTCCTCTTGAAGAGAGTCAGTGAGGGACTCTGCCTAACCTGGACTGGGATTTTATTCCAGAGTGAAGGGAGCCTCTGGGTTATGAATCTGTCCCTCCAGCATGTCCTATTTATTTCAGTGCTGAGGTTCAAGTCTCTCGAGCGTGTAGCTCGATGGGATTTGGATTTTCTGAGGTGCAGCATGTCCATTAATTCCGGGTTGGACATGGCTTTATACATCAGGCACAGATCGTCCCTGAACAGGCAGTATGCCACTGAGTAGAGCTGGAGTTTCTTTAACCGGGCAGCATATGGCATCTGTTTGAGCCCTTTGATCCTCTTGGTGAGGTACTTTTGTGGTCTTTCCAGTTGCTGCAGGTGTCTGGTAAGGTACATCCCAAAAGGGGCATTGTACTCAATTATGGGCCCGATGAGGGATGAGTAAAGAAGCACGATGACCTCCCCTGATCTAGATATATAAATATTAAATAATTGCCACTAATTCATATTTACCTAAATGTTCCTCCACTACTACCCCTTGCAAATCTTTTGTACTTGTTCTATAACTAAAAAAAAAATAAACCTATGTGTGCTTTCCTTTTCTATATATTTAAATAAAGCATTCGATGTCTTACACTTACAAATGTCTGCCATATGCTCATAAATTTGTTCTTTTAATTTTCTTGATGTCATTTCTGTATAAAATGCTAGGCAGTCTCTGCACTGTGCCAAATAAATCACCATCTTAGTGTTACATGAATATTTTCCTCTTATAACATATGTCACATTCCTAATTTAAAAATGATTTTTCATTAAATAAACACACAATGAGAGCAGCATCTACATTCAAGCATGCCTCTGCTTCTCATTGCATCATTAGGTCTGCTCACAAAGGCATTGATATTTTCCAAGTAGTTTTTAAGGGACTTTGATCTCCTATATACTATGCATGGGTTGTCACCCATTTACTATATAAATCTCTGTCATTCGAAAATATAGCCCCGTTCTTGTATAATATGATTGCAATATTGTGACTATCTGATCAAAAAGTAGTTACAAAGGATCTGTTATCCCTACCATACTATACTTCCTTATTGGAAGTTAGATGTCCACCTGCACTCCTTGTATTCATATGCTGAAAATCACTATTGATGTTAACTTCGATGAATGGTGTATAAAAGCCTCTTTTTCTCTTGGCCAAAACTTCATTTTTCAGCTCTCTAACAAAATCCACAGAACAGTCTCTTTTAAAAAAAAGTTTCAGCTAGATTTTCACATTCTGTAGTTAGTACATTAAAGTCTGACACCATCCTCACTAAATGTACTAACTGACCCTTCACTACTGCTTTTTTCTGATGTTTAGGGTAAGTATACCCATAGTGCAGTAGGGTATTCAAATAGGTTGGTTTACAATAAATACTGGACCAGAGCTTCTATTCATATAACCTTTCTTTAGATCTACATCTAAATATGTAATTCTGTCTTTATCACAATCATAAGTAACTTTTAAGAAATTGGTGGTATTATTTATATATTCAATGAATTCTTTCAACTTTTCAAACAAATTATTCCATAGCATGAATATGTCATCAAAAAATCTAATATATAATGAAAAACAATCTTTGTATTGACTATTCATAACAAAATTACATTCCCAATAATTCATGACTCAGTAATGCATGTTCTATTAATTTTGTCTTGAAATTAAAACATTACGTGTTAAAATACAATAAGAAGTTAATGAATTTGATTTTATGACTGGCTAGATTTGATCATGTGGTGAAGGTTTTTAGTACCTTTAAATGTGATGAATTTTAAAGTATTTTGTTCTGAGGAGGTTCCTGTAAGTGTAACAAAAGTGCTCATTAGTTAATAAAGTATTGTGCTGACTCATATCATGTTCTGTGCATCAAGCAAATGTTTGTTTTGTTGAGTTGCAGATATATTTCTTTTGAAAGCTGCAGGAAATAGAGTAATATGATTTTCTAACTGAGCCAGAAAGATGCCTTTACCTATAGAATTTCTACAGGGTCTGGACAGAAATGGGTAGATCCTTTTAGCCCATAATTGGAGAAAGTTGACTTTTTGTGCCTGTAATTCAGGTGGGTTTTTAAATTGAGGAACCAAACCCCTAATTATTTGAATGAAATGACATTTTGTATAGTGTTATTAAGATAATCAACAATATTTAGAGGCCTGAAGATAGAAGTGAGCTTTTGCCAAGTGCCAAAATAATTGTTTTTGTTTTATTGGAGTATAGTAGTAATTTTTTATCATGGATCCATTGAATAAGGGCAGGAAAATCAACTTGAAATTTGAGTTCAAGAGAAGAAACAAAATGGCTCGAGTGGAATAGGGCCATATTATCAGTATAACGTAGGATTGGAAGATGGAGTAGGTCAAAACTTAATGTAGCTAGAAAAGAGAGTAGATGCCAAAATAAATCCCAGAGGGACACCTTTCTGCAGATGGACTGATGTAGAGGTTGATGGATTGAAACTAACTGAAAAATGGGGTGAGAGAGGTAGTTTATGAACCAGGGTAATGTGTGATTACTGTTGCTATTTCAATGAGATGATCTAAGGACAATGAGTGAGCAACAAGATCAAAGGTCTGGTAAGGTAAATAAAAATTGCTCCAGTAATTAGGCCTTGGTCCATTCTAAGAAAAATGTTGTCATTTAGTGTCCAGACAGCTGACGATGAACTGTGACTAGTTCAAAAACACCAATAAACTGGTAACAAATGAAAAGTCCAAAATTCAGAATCAAAGCAGTCACGAGGTAGTATTTTTATTTTCTATCCCACTCCAAAAAAGTTTTCAATTATAAAACTGTTGAATTCAAATAGTAAAATATACATAAGTGCTTTTGTTCCTAAAACAATACAAGGAACTTCCTTCTGAGGAATTCAACAGTTTTATAATTGAAAAAGTTTTTGGAGTGGGATAGAAAATAGAAGTACTACCACGGGACTGCTTTGCTTCTGAATTTTGGACTTTTAATTTGTTTCCGATGTACTGTAACTAGACCAAAAGCCAAGCTGCTTTTGAGTTGGAAAGTAGTATTGGTTGACATATTGAGTACCTTGCAAATAAAATAAATAAGCAAATAAAGAAAGGGGGGGTTAGAAATGGCCTCAAAGTCTGATAGATTAGGGGGATAGGGTTTCTTAGGGACAGGTTTTAAAATGGCATTCTTCCAGATATTAGGCATAATATTATGTTTAATACACAGGTTGTAAATGTGTTTCACTGGGGTTATGGTGTTTTCTCTACAGTGATAAATAAATCATGAATAAAGGTTGTCATTACTGGGAGGTTATCAAATTTAATCTGTTCAAGCAGAGGGTAGATGTCTTTGAAGTGATAGTTCTGAAGTGGAATGAAGGGATGTATGAACAGGAAATGGGAGTGTCAGATGCAGTTTGAGACTGGCTAGAGAAAGGGTTGGGAATGGTGCAGAAATAAGAGTGGATATCATAGGCAGAAAGCTGAGAAAATATGGAATTTATGGAGGGAAGGCTTCTCCATCCTGTAAGATGGTTGTCCTCTTTTCAGAAGTTTTTGGGCAATTTTATAAGTTAGGTTTGGTATGATTTCATCAAGTGATTTGTATGATGATACATAGCTTGCCTGGCAAAGGTGAATAAGTAGGTGTAATGCTGCATGTATATAGTAGTATTAAGTACTTTCCAAGAATGCCATGCCTTGTCTCCGAGTTGTAGAAGAGCTTTAAGCTCACAGGTTAACCAATTGTTACTTTAGGTTTGTATAGTCTTTGGATTACTGGGAAGTTGGAGGTTTGCAGGTTAGTCATTATAAAGGTGAGTAGTTCTGTAGCAGTGTTATGGTCAGATGAGCTCAAAACTAGTGACCAATCAATTAAGGAAAGGGTTTATTTATTTTTGTTAATGCTATTCTCTGATTTACTACAGAAATATGTGAGCTTTAGGGGGACATTCATCCATGAATGATGGACTTGAAAACTAACAGGGCAGTGGTCACTGAAAGATGGCAGATGGATAGTGAGGTAAGAGAAGGTTTGTTAGTTAATATGAGATTTAGGAAGGAGTGGTGAGACATACTGAGGTTTGGGCCTAGTAGATAGACTGAGATATCAGCTGGGTGAGGTTGAACTGTGTTAGAAAATTATTCAGGTCATTAAAAATGGAACTGAACAGGCTGTGACTGAAGTCTCCAGGTATTCTGAGATTTTTGATCTTTTTTGTGGAGGACATTATTTCCTTTAGTAGGTTATTTAGTTTGAGGAGGGGAGGTAGTAGATTTGCTACAATGAGATGCATATTTGTATTCTTGTGAGAGAGAATGGTTACAAATGGTCAGTTGAAGTAATTATTTATTATAGTGTTTCCTTGAGCAAATAATTGGACATTTAAGTGTGACTGAACAGAAGGAGAGTTCCACCTCCTTGTATTGTGCCTGGTCTGCGGTGAAAAAAGTAGTTGTAACTAGTGGAAAAATGATGTAAAGAAGGATTGTCAGACTTAACCTAGGATTATGTGACAGCAACTAAATCAGTGTTATGTAAGGAAATGGAGGCATTAATCTGGTCAGTTTTGTTTCTTATACTTTGTACATTGATCAGGATACACAGATGGGCCTTAGGTAGCTGTGATATTACCTTAAAGAAGCATTAGGAGGAAGACTAGTGAAAGTTAGTAGAGATGTTTAGATTGGTGTGGGATCGGATTATTAAATTATAAATTAGTATGTATAAATATATATTATATATATATATATATATATATATATATATATATATATATATATATATATATATATATATATATATATATATATATATATATATATATATATATGTATGTATATATATATATATATATATGTATATATATATTAAAAAGCCAGGTTTTTGTGATATAAAAAATTAGACCACAATAAATCATTTCAAAACTTTTCCCACCTTTAATGTGACCTATAACCTGTGCAATTCAATTGAAAAATAAATAAATCTATTAGGGGAAAATATAAAAAATAAAAAAAGTACAGTATGCTTCTTCTATAAGTGTGCACACCCTTAAACTAGCTGATTGATTGATAGCAAATTGATTTGTTTGCCTACCTTTAGAACAGACAATTAGATAAATTTTGTTCCATGACTCCTTGCAAGCAGGCTTGGAAGACAGATGCTTTTTCATTCTTATCGATGAGAATCTTTCTGTATGCATTTCCACGCTTTCCACTAATTGCCGGGGTTCTTCAAAAATGCAGAAAGTCTCCCCAAAAAGTTGTGGTGGTGACTCTTTTCTGACCAAGACAAAAGTGGTTCTGTCTTCTCTTTTATCTATACAAAGGCAATTACAACACACTTCCTGACAGACAGGATTTAGTCACCCAAGATGGACAGTTTGATAACCCCAGTCTGGAAAATCTTTAACTAACTGTATGGATGATACAATTTTTATACCATTTAGGTTCATAGGTTCATAGATTAGTACTAGGCTAACTGCCCTTGCAAGCCATTTTAAGCCTAGCCAATTATCCTGTGTGAGACTCAAACCCTGCCCCTTGTGTTTGTAAGGCAAACACCTTAACCATTAAGCACCTTTTTTTCTGAGGATGTCCAGCAGGTACAGAATAAGGGCAGAAAACCTGCTAGTATGAAAACATTTATGTGTATGTGGAAACTATTTTCTAGCTGGCCCGTCAAGGAACCAGGATCCTTTGCATGTCCAGCTGAGTCTGGGTCTTGATTATTTATGTGACTTACTGTACAATGGTTTACATGCTTTTCTAGAATGGTATGTATTTTTCAGTGTTAATAGTTTTATTCAGACTAGCATGTTTTATGTACATTTGCCCAATGTCTTGTTTTCAGTTTATTTAATATTCATGTTGTACTTCACATGCACCTGTAATCTTATCTTTTCAGTTACTACCCAAAGTTCATGACCATAGGGAAGGTCACCACCCTCTGATGAAACACCTGCAGTATAGTCATAACTCCACAATCGTTTGGACTATCTGCTCATTGTCTCTAAATGAACTTATGAATAAGACCTCTAGGCACTTAAACTCCTCCCCGTGAGGTAGTTGATATTATTGTATTCAGTAGTTCAGAAGTCACAAAGTGACATCAGCTTTCCTTTTGTATCAGTCATGCAGTCTGCACACCTTAAATAATTTGGCATAAGACTGAAGGGAGAACTTCTGCTTCGACTGTGTAGCAGAAATAAATTAACTTCAAATAAAATTTAACATTGCACATTATAAAATGCTCTGGTCTATTATAGAAAATGTCTTCAGTGCGACATCGTTTAATTGTATACAATATTTTCACAAAGAAAAACATCAATTTTTCATTGTGGTATAGAACCAGCACCTACTTTTAAAGAATATAACAAAAGCTATTGGGATGCAGTCTGTCTTCTGTACCAAAACCCCTGTAGACAAAAAAAATTATCTGTCTCTTAAGAGCTGCTTAAATGTACTCAGCAAGCCAGGTCAAGCACAATGTTGTCATTGATTGAACTTGGTAAAAATAGCACATTCATTTGTATGCAGAAACCACAAAACGTTTGATAAATACATCTGGAAGCAGAAAAAATGTATCCTACTTAAAATTCTTGCAATATGTATGTTGCTTTTCTAATGTCACTTGATGGATGGAAGTAATTTTGTTCAATAACAGTCCACATTATGCGAAAGGTATTACAAAGTACACTCTAGGGGGGCTGTTTCATAATTTCTACCCCTTCAGATTGCCTGCAGGGTGTGATTTCAACAAAACTCAAGGGTGCTGTGCTATTCAAGGATTTCAAATTTCTTGCTTTACAGCCTGAATCTCTCTCCATAAAATCACAGACAGAAAAAGCAGTGGGGAAGTAGAATGGACTGTAAAGGAAATCAATCATCAATATTGTTTTAGATTTAAATTCTGAATACAATGGTTTTGCAATTAGACTTTATGGACTTGTTCTGCTTTTTGTAGTTCATGAACTTGAACTGGTTTATCACTGTGAAGTAGAATAAACTAAAATACAGTGTTGTTTGAAAGTATGTGTGTGTGTGTGTGTGTGTGTGTGTGTGTGTGTGTGTGTGTGTGTGTGTGTGTGTGTGTGTGTGTGTGTGTGTGTGTGTGTGTGTGTTTGTGTGTGCCTGTGTGTTCAAGTTTGTTTGTGGGGAGAAATAGATGTAAATATTAAACACACAGCGTAAGTAAAATATTGATTATTATCAGATAGTAAGATTACCAGAATCACCCATGCAATGACCCTTTCATCCCTTCATTAGGTTCAACAACTAAGCAGAACATATTGTGCCCAAGACTGGTTACCCATGGTAGCTGCCTTGTCTATAAATCTGCAGGGTGATAATTGTAATGCCTGCTCACTGTACTAATGGCCAGATGTAAAAATGTGCATCTGAATGAAAATAGAAATAATTATTAATTTTTTCTATATTTTTTAAATTTTCCATATGTATTACAAGATTAAGTTAATAGGGATGACTTCATGATGCTGGAGAAGGGCGCATCTGCCACACACGTGTACTGCATGGAGTTTTGGGAATTGTCTCAAAGCAATGAGAAGGTTGGTTTGGGAGGTACGTGGAATTTCTCTCCTACCTTAGGGGTTGAGTTCAGTGGGACCTTTTACATAGAAAGGCTGTCGATGAAGTCTTGAGGTTCTACTTATATCCCGCAGTCCATTAAGAAAGGAACATAGTTGCGAGTCATCAACCTCTCAAAAAATAATTAAAAAACATATTCAAAGCACATGCTTCTATTAAAATTATTGTAGGTCTAATTATAACAGTTTAAGCTATGGCATATCTTATTTTTAGTTTTATGACTAAAAACCTAGATAGTATTAGTAGTTATTGCGTCAGGGAAGGGACTTGTTTGAGACTTTTAATGATAAAAACATACATCAGAATGACTAGTTGTCATCTGTTATGCTTACTAGCTCTTCTGAGTTATGCTACCTGCTTTTCCAGCCTCATTCTTGGTCTACCTATGGACAAGCAGTTTGACAGTAAGCAGGGTATTACCTTCCCAAGTTCAGAAAAAGACGAATCTTTTAAATGAGCCTTCTAGGATTTATCTGTCTCCTTTTTTGCCTCGTCTGATGATGGGTGATTCTGCTGTGGCTGTCTGACATTCCTCAGACCACCTGTCATCTTCCCCTAGTCCTCTTGGTGCAGCATTGGCAACAATCAGAGACAAGGAAGCTGACACATCCCCTGCAGTTCTACATAAGCCAAAGGCAGGCCAGGGGAAAACCATTTTTGGCACAGGCTGGGGAAGAGGTTGGTGAAGGAGTCTTCACTTTGCTGGAAGAGGATTTGGCAGCAGGGACAAGTGTACATAATATGCAAGCCACACTGGTGGTCTCTGTACTGACAAAAAACATTCAACATCCTGTCTCTATCCCTATAGATAGGAGTTATTTATTTGACTTTGCAAAATGGTTGACATCTGCCTTTCCCAAGCCAGATAAAATCTCAGGCAAGAAAAAGAAAGGGGTTAATTCCTGTTTTAAGAATAATTTCCAGTTAGAGGAAAAGTCTTCCAGGGAGATGGTTGTACCTCAGAGGATTCTACTCAGTCACAATTTTCTGACTCTGAAAACAAGTGTAGCTTCTGATTTCCTTACTGAAGAAATCTCTTTCACTAAGACTTTGTCAAATATGAGGTTGTTTTTTCATAGTGGGAGCAAAGTGAAACCAATATTATACTAAAATTGTATTATGACTTAATACAATTACATATGCCTAAAGCTACACCTATTCCTCTTAATTTGCCTGCCATAGCAAATGTAAGTATATACATGATGGACAGTCTTTGGCCTGCAAGAGGTGCAGTAAGTTATATAAGGTATCCCAGGCATACAAGCGTCTACTTTCTAATCCGAAGCCAAACCCAGTGTTCATTTTACTGTCTCTAAATCTGCTGCTGCAAATGCAGGCTACTAATTTCAATGCCTATTGTTTTACCCTGATAAAAAGGGGAAAACAATAGACAGGTAGGGAGTAAAATTCATCCTTTGAATACTTTTACTTTCCGTATTTTAAATTGCCAAGCCCATATGTTAAACTACTTGCTGGTATTGATTGTGAATATACAGAAGTCTTTGGCCAGTCTTCTCTCTTCTGAGGAAAAGCATTCTTTAATTGATTCTGTGACAGCTGTTTCTCAGAGGATATTTTAAAGTATGCATATGAGACAAGTGATTCTGCTTCCAGGGCAACCACTTCTGGATCAATTTTGTGAAGACTTGCATGGCTTTATTTTCAAAACCTCTTTCATAAAGTCAAATCAGAGCTTTTTAACATTTTCTTTATATAAAAATGTTGTCTTTCTGCAGCAGAAATGCTTAAAAAGTGTGAGGTAAAGGGAAAACTGATGCAATGACTGACAGCTTTTTCAACCATCTTTTTTTAAACCTAACAAAAGTTTTGCCTCGATCATAGCCCCCTCCCCAACAAATGGCTTAAATAGCTATGGGACAATAATTCAAGAAAGGTACTCTTAGGAATGTGAAACCTCCCTCCTTTCCAGGGGATCCCTCCTGCCCAGAGAACCTGATTGCTCTATTTCTCCCAATTTTGCACAACATGCAGTCAGCGAATAAAAGAACCAGTCCCTTTAAATCTACAAGGCAAATATTACTATGCAATAATTTTCTATTTCCTAAACCAAAAGGTTCTTTGAGGCAAGTACTAGATCTTTCAGCTCTAAACTTCCGTGTCCAGATTCCCAGGCTCAAGATGTTATCACTTCAAAAAAAGTTGACTGCAGAGACCAGGGTATATACATTTTTTTTCAACAATTATATTATTTTTACTGACTTTTTCTATCTATCAAGACTTTCTAACAAGGATGCTTCTTGGACCTGACCATGGGAAAAGCCTTTCACCACCCATGCAAAGTACAAATGTTCCAGCATACTTTCCTGCATTTTTCCAGCATAAACCAGGCATCAGCACAGGTGTTTCTCAGGATTCTGGGGTACATAGCATTGATGATACTCGTGTTTCCTTTGCAAGAGCACACAGGAGGACAATGCTGTGCTACTTTAGATCAGTCTGGCCTCAGTACTTAAGCATTTTGGCTTTTCAGTTTCCAGTTTTAGGATTTGTAAGGTGGGAAAATCATGTATGGGTAGACCAAATTGTCTGAAATTCAGATTTTGTATCCTCCCTTTTGACCACCACCTGCCTGTTCCCAGTTACTAGCCACAGATGATTCATGCCTGAAATGATGCAGTGTATCTAACTGGTTAGAAGTGCGAACAGTGTGAATCCTGTAGACAGACAGAAG
Organism: Protopterus annectens; assembly: GCF_019279795.1. Classification (NCBI taxonomy): domain Eukaryota; kingdom Metazoa; phylum Chordata; order Ceratodontiformes; family Protopteridae; genus Protopterus; species Protopterus annectens. The sequence goes on along the minus strand of NC_056727.1, from coordinate 26,470,122 downwards.
AACATAAGTGTAATAGAGGAATTGGCTGCTATCGCTGCTGTGAAGACCTTAAATCATCTCTGGTCCCTAGGACCTCTGCTAGTGTTCACAAAAATACAACACTTATGTGGAACATAAACAAACAAAAAGGCACCAGATCCCACTGCCTTTTCAGACTGGTAGTAATGGACTGGCAGGTAGCAATTCAACTCAGATTCACTCCTCAGGCTGCACACATTCCACCAAACAACAAAACCTTACTGCAGACTAGTTCATCAGGACCAAGATTCACTCCCACACATGGAAATTTCATCTCTGAGTCTTCCAAAATCTGATCCACCTGTGCAGAACACATCAAATTGATCTGTTAGCCTAGCTTTAGAACAGACACCTAGAGAAATTTTGTTCCATGACTCCTTGCAGTCAGACTTGGAATACAGATGCTTTTTCATTCCCATGGATGATAATCTTCTTGTATGCTTTTCCATGCTTTCCATTAATTGCCAAGCTTCTTCAAAAATGCAGAAAGTCTCCACAAAAAATTGTGGGGGTGACTCTTTTCTGACCAAGACAAAAGTGGTTCTGCCTTCCCTTCTCTACTATCTGTAGAAATGCAATTACAACATGCTTCCTGACAGACAGTATTTACTCACTCAAGATGGACAGTTTGATAACCCCAGTCTGGAAAACCTTTAACTGTCTGGGTGATACAATTTTGATACCATTAAGCACCTTTTTTCTGAGGATGTCCAGCAGGTACAGAATAAGGGCAGAAAATATCCTAGTATGAAAACATTTATGTGTATGTAGAAAAGATTTTCTAGCTGGCCAATCAACGAACCAGGATCCTTTGCATGCCCAGATGGCTCTAGGTCTTGATTATTTGTGTGAGTTACTGTACAATGGTTTGTCATGCTTTTCTAGCAAGGTATATTTGTCAGCAATTTCTGATTAACTGCCCTTTGATCCCTGCTTTCCAACATTGTCCAAGTAAAATAGTTTTTGAAAGGGGTTATACTTATCTACCCACTTTGGAAACAGGTATATTGTCCTTGGGATCTCAATTTTGTGCTTGAAAATCTTACTGAGGCTTCATTTGAACCAGCACATGAGGCTGAATTGAGGTTTTTAACATGGAAGGTGCTATTATTTATTGCTCTGACCTCTGCAACATGAAAATCTGAGTTGCAAACACTTATGGTAAGTTACCCCTACCTCATTTTTCACAACAACAGAATTTCTTTGAGAACTAATCCTACATTTATGTCTGACGTCATTTCAGAATTTACTTCAAGTTGGACTATTCATCTCTCAGTCTTTATTTCTGAATCAAAGAACAAGAGAGAAATGATGTTTCACTCTCTCAATATAAACAGAAGGGTCTGACATGACCTAGGAAAAATAAACCCTTTATGAAAGCTAACTAGCTGTTTGACCCTAAGAAGGGAAGAAAAAAGGAAAACCAGTGTCAAAGTTGACTATTTCTACTTGTTTGCGTCATGTTATTATATTTTGTTATGCTCACCACAAAAAACACTTCCAAGCAGGGTTACAGCTCATTCACCAAGAGCATTAGTTTCTTCTGTGGCTGTTGGGAAAGAGAAATATAAGAAATATTCTAGAAGCAGCAACTTGGTCCTCTGTACATACCTTTTTACAAACAGGAATTAATTTCAAGATCCTGAACAGACTTTACTAAGACCATATTTCAGGGTCTCCTGGAGTCTTTTTTACTGGCCTCCTCTCATTTTTTCTACTCATACCTAAGCTCTAGGAATCCACCCATAAAGCTTATGCTGTTGCAGTGGTGCTACATTTGTTAACATAGTACACCTGTGGCTGCTGCAGTGGTGATACATGCATTACCATAGTACACCTGTGGCAGCTGCAGTGGTGCTACATTCATTAGCATAGTGCACCTGTGGCTGTTACAGTGGCAATACATTCATTAATATAGCACACCTGTGGCTGCTCCAGTGGTGCTACATTCATTAACATAGTACACCAGTGGCTGCTGCAGTGGTGGTACATTCATTAACATAGTACACCTGTGGCAGCTGCAGTGGTGCTACATTCATTAGCATAGTGCACCTGTGGCTGTTACAGTGGCAATACATTCATTAACATAGCACACCTGTGGCTGCTCCAGTGGTGCTACATTCATTAACATAGTACACCAGTGGCTGCTGCAGTGGTGGTACATTCATTAACATAGTACACCTGTGGTTGTTGCAGTGGTGCTACATTCATTAACATAGTCCACTTGTGTAAGTAGACTTACCATAGCAAGACACATTCTAATGAACCACTGTTTCAGTAGCCATCCCTCCTCCAGCACCTTTGTCCTGATGTTTGTATACTGTGTTGCCAAAGCCTGGTTATTTTCATTCTTATGTGTATAACTTGTATTATTATTCTCTTTCTTAGAACATATACTCAGGGCTTCTCCCTCCTTCTAGGTAAAACATGCTTTAAATGCTTCCCTGGCCTTTTATATGGAGTACTCCCCTCACTCCAGGCAGGTGGATCACGTGCAAGGCACCCAAAGATTTCAGATGCTGGCCAGTGCAAGGAGGAAGTAAACCCATATAGCTTAATCTACTGACATGATTATCCATTAGAATATCTACTGTTATGGTAAGTTTACTTACACAGCTCTACTTTCCTTGATTATGTACACCCCACAGCAGACAATGTTTTGAGATAAATACTTTACACTCACATACATACACACACACATACACACATGTGATTCTGTCATCGTAGCATTGCACATAATGCAGCATTTGTTTATTCCCATAAATCAAAACCTGAAGTGTTTTTGGTAGTGTTCTCACAGGGTAATACAGTCTAGAGCAGCACATTCAAGCATTACAAAGGACTTAAGAGTGGATACATACTTATCTTCAATTTAGAATTTTGGACCAGCTGTCTACTAGCTGACTTTAAGCAGACTTGTGAATAAACTTTCTTCTGCAGATGGATTGTATTCAGGAAAACCTGTATCAAAGAGGTCTGTCTCTCCCTCTGCACACACAAACATGCACATACACAAGCGAGCACACACACACATACACACACACATACACACACACACACATACACACACACACACACACACACACACACACACACACACAAGAGCACGCACACTCCATATATGCAAATAAAAAGGTAAAAAGCAACAAAAAACTGTATCTGGAACACACAGCAGGTATCAGAATGACAAAAATCACTGTAAATTATTTATTGAAGGAATAAGTGCTTTCACGGTAAACTCCAACGTCTGATATTCGTCTGATAATTAATGAAATAAAACCTTCTTCCTTAAATAGAATCAGCAGACTAATTAGTAACATCGGTCCACTCCTACTTAAAACAGACATAGCAACAGTAACGTCCACATTCAAAGCATATAAAAATATATGTACAAATAAATCGTACAACTATAAAAATATATGCATCTAACATCACACATTAATAAACATAAACATTTTTTTCTTACATAATAAAAACACATAACAACATCCTTCCTATCTAGACAATCTCCTTGATTTTAGAACAGGTTTAATCGGGACTTGGCCATTCAAGCCCTTCCCTTTATGGGATTGCATTCTTAAGATCCACTGTAGTTCAGCACTTTCAGGATGATTTTTAATATCCCCCATTCTTAAAGATTCATAGACCCTATCAATAACCCAGAACATAAATCTATGATGTTCACCTTCAGTCATGACATGTTTTGTTAATGCATTATTCTCATATTACATTTTTGTAGATTAGAGGTGTTCCCTTATTCTATCTCTAATTCTGTGATTGCCCTTCCTTATGTAAAATTCTTATTATGTAAGAAAAAATGTTTATGTTTATTAGTGTGATGTTAGATGCATACATTTTTATAGTTATATGATTTATTTGTACATATATTTTTATATGCTTTGAATGTGGAAGTTACTGTTGCTATGTCTGTTTTAAGTAGGGGCTGACCAATGTTACTGATTGGTCTGTTGATACTATTTATGGAAGAAGGTTTTATTTCATTAATTATCTGACTAAGCGGTGTTGGAGTTTGCCGTGAAAGCGCTTATTCCTTCAATAAATAATTTACATTGATTTCTGTCTTTCTGATACCTGCTGTGTGTTCCAGATACAGTTTTTTGTTGCTTGGACTTATATTTCTGCTTGTATCTGGATTTGCTCGTGTACTCGGTAGCTGGTCTTTTGTGGTTCAATATATATTTTTTTATATTGGCTTGAGAGCATGGCGGAATGAGTTGTCAATGACATGGATCATCAGGATTTGGGAAATAAAGTTAATAGACTGGCAAAGTTTCTTGCAAATGATGAAAATCCACTTCTCAATTCACCCTTTATTGGTACACAGTCAGCAGATGGTGGTGTTGTGGAGGGTAATAGGATGGTTCGTTTGAAACTTCGCGCCATTGAGAATGACCTGTTCCACTTGAAATGCCTCCAGCATCAACGTTTTCATATGGAGGCAAGTTTAAAACATAGCATCGTACCAACTGGATTGAGAGTCCTAACCATGCCGACCTACGGAAATCAGTGCCTTGAGCTCCTGGCAAAATGGCAGAAACTCAACTTAGATGTAAGTTTTGCCTACATTCAGTTACTTGTTGAGTTTTTTAAGCCAGTAGAGCTTGAGTTGCTTGATACAATCAAAAAACAACAGTATGAGTTATATGAGACTGGGTCCGCTGATATAGTGGATGTGCGAATGTGTGAAATTATCGACAATATAGCTTTTTATGAAAAGAGATTGTTAGCACAGAAAAGAAAGAAATTGGAATGTGATTTGAAAGATTTTGAACAGGGACATGCATTTTTGTGGCCTAGGCAAATGGACAGTGTCAATCAAACTGATAATATGACTTCTATTTACACCACTCCGAGAGGGGACAAGAATATCCCCTTAGGGAAACAAGTGATTAGAAAAAAAATATGTTCTAACGTGACTGAACCTGTAATAGAACTAAATAGAGAAAACAGACTAGGAAGACAGTTTTTTTCCTGCCTGCCTCTGCCAATATGATCGGGGAATACCGTGTCACCATATCAAACACAAGGGAGAAAGAAAATGAAACAACCTTTGGAGTCAGGGGGAAACAGGACTATAAAGAGGATGTGGCAGAATGTGAACAATCTATAGTTTATAATCTTTCTAATAGAGTTCTGTCTACTGCTGAGCTATTGTTATTGGAGAAAGATCTTTCCTTTATCCCTGCTGGTAGAGCAGATGAAGTGAATACTTTAATAGATGTGAGACTTTTTAGCAGGAATTTGATGTTGAAATTATTTTTTTCCTGACAATGCTGGGAATCAGGACTGTATTTTTAAGAAACCTAGTAGTTTTATCCCTCAGAATCATCCTTTGGTACAAGCCTTTGTTAGGCTTTGTGAGATGATATTAGGACTATTTTTGGTAATAATATGAGACTCTGCAACTTCAGTAACTTGTCTGTCAATGAGAGAGATGCATTCTAGCATTAATGAATGATTCTAGTATAGTTATTCGTCCTGCCGATAAAGGTGAGGCAGTTGTGGTAATGAAGAAAAATTTCTATTTTGATTGTATTACTACGATGTTGAGTGATGTTTCTACCTATGCCGGGGTGAGTATAGAGGGAATATAGTGTATTATTTCATGTGTGCATAATATTATACATGATTGCTTTTTGAATGATTGCATTGATGCTGATATGGCAGAGTACTTAACTGTTGAGCTACCATGTGTTCTGACCTTCCATGGTTTGCCAAAAATCCATAAGGATCCTGTGACCCCTCCCTTCAGTCCAATAGTGGCTGGTGCTGGATGGGTGACGGAACTGTTCTCAATTTTTATTGAGAAGAAGTTAAGACCAGTCTTAAATACTTCTGGTGTGGTCCTACGGGACTCAAAGCACTTTTTACAGAATTTATACATGCATGTTCAGTGGAATAGTATATCATTGGAATGTATGATGGTAATGATGGATGTTCAGTCCTTGTTCACCGTCATACCTAATGATGTAGGGATTGATTTTGTAGGTAGATATCTGCATTTCCACAGTAATTATGATGGTACATACATAGACTTGATTTGCCTTCTGATTGAGGTCATTCTTGAGAATAATGCATTCATTTTTGATGGGAATTATTATGTTCAGACCTCTGGCGTTGCTATGGGCACTTCTTGTGCCAATAGCTATGCCAATATGGTCATGGCACAATGGGAGGGCATGTTTGTCTTTGATGGGCATGAGTTTTTGAGCTATATTCGCTTTTATAATCATTTTGTGAATGACATTTATATGCTGTGTAGTGGGAGTAAGGATGACTTAGATAAATTTGTAGAATACCTGCATGGAACCACAAGATTTTTGAATTTTTTTGTTAAGCATTCAGCATCCACTATTGATTTTTTGGATGTTACAGTGGACAGATTTGTAGATGGATCCTTTAGTACACACTTGTTTAGAAAAGAATGCTATAGGAATTCACTCCTGCATCAGGCAAATATGCATCCACCCCATATCTTTCATAACATTGTTAAGGGGCAGGGGATGAGAGTATCCCGACGTAATGCTAAAGACTCAGGGTTTGATGAGGAGATGAAAAACTTGAAGAAGCAATTTAGCAGGAGAGATTATAGGAAAAGAGAGGTCAAACTGGGGGTGCATGCCAGTACTGAATTGAGATCTAGTAGGACAAAGCCATATTTTGGGATGGATAGTGACATAAGAGGACCTAGGAAGGAGAATATATATCCATTGACTATCCCTGTACAATACAGTAATGACACAAATGCTATTGCTGAAGTATTTCATAAGCATTGGCCTATACTCCTTACTGATGATAAGATCAGAGGAGTGGTGGGGGATAGACCTAGGTTTAGGTATAAGAATAAGAAGAATCTTAAGCAGTTATTGTGCTATCCAGATAAATGCAAGAGTACTGATGTGAGTCATCTTCCTCGAGCCACCACTCCTTGTGGTAGCTGTAACTATTGTGTCTATATTGAGACTGATACTAGCTTCATTAGTCCAAATGATGAACGGAGGTTCCACTTTAGAGTACAGGTGAATTGTAACACCAAGGATGTAATTTATCTGGCCCATTGTGTTGAATGCTCTGCATTTTACATAGGGAAGTGCAAATGTATAATTAGAGATAGAATAATGGAACACCTAGACTCTATAAATATTAAATATGAGAATAATGCATGAGCAAAACATGTCATGACTTAAGGTGAACATCATAGATTTAATTTCCGGGTTATTGATAGGGTCTATGAATCTTTAAGAATGGGGGATATTAGAAATCATACTGAAAGGGCTGAACTAAAGTGGATCTTGAAAATGCAGTCCCATAAAGGGAAGGGCCTGAATGGCCAAGTCCAGATTAAACCTGTTCAAAAATCAAGGAGATTGTTTAGATAGGAAGGATGTTGTTATGTGTTTTTATTATGTAAGAAAAAATGTTTATGTTTATTAATGTGTGATGTTAGATGCATACATTTTCATAGCTGTACAATTTATTTGCACATATATTTTTATATGCTTTGAATGTGGACGTTACTGTTGCTATGTTTGTTTTAAGTAGGGGCGGACCGATGTTACTGATTGGTCTGTTGATACTATTTAAGGAAAAAGGTTTTATTTCATTAATCATCTGACGAGGCAGTGTTGGAGTTTACCATGAAAGCGCTTATTCCTTCAATAAATAATTTATAGTGATTTTTGTCTTTCTGAAACTTGCTATGTGTTCCAGATACAGTTTTTTGTTGCTTGGATTTATATTTCTGCTTGTATCTGGATTTGCTCGAGTACTCGGTAGCTGGTCTTTCGTGGTTCAAAAAGGTACAGATGTATATACAAACTATTTGTATGAGAGGTATATTTTCATTTTGATAGAAAGAAGAAATCTGTACAGAATGCTGCTTTGAAACTTTAGAATAGATAGTGGTAGCTGTTTCATCTTTGATGGTTTACAGCTGTGCAAATGAGGGTAACATTCCATTTGTCTTTGTTTTAGTAGTGTTATGAATCTGATGACTATTCAGATTGGTAAAGTATTAAGAAAATGTAGGGGCAGAGCAATGAGAGATTTCCAGTGTGCCTCCATAATCAGACTGTAGACCCTGTGATGTGTATTACTTTTGGCTAGATTCAGATTACAGTTGTAATACTGTATTTATAACTTTGAGTTCACAGTCTTACACAGTAGAGAAAATGTTTTACTCCTTCACACCAGCAATTGATGTATTTTCTTTATTTCACTTACCTTGAAATATTAACTGTTTTAGATTCAAAAAAATTAATTTATATTCTATAATATCTATTTTTATATATATATATATATATATATATATATATATATATATATATATATATATATATATAGGTCTCACAAGAGATAACTGGCTAGGCTTAAAATGGCTTACAAGAGCAGTTAGCTTAGTACTAATCTATGAATCTATCTATGAACCTATACACTGGGTGCTGAGCAAAGTATACAAAGTGATGAAGGCAGAAGGTGAATTTCTGAAAAAGAGGGCTTCAAAAAAAGGAACGAATCTCTAAGTGGAGAAAAAAGATGTTATACAGTGACTGAGTGGTCTTAAGATGCTCTTAAAGGACAAAAAGGATGTGTCGAGCAAATAAATCTAACCGTGATGCTATCCATAGCAGGAAGATAACTGAGCTGTTGCTATCAATTCAAAGTCAAGAGAACAATAACACAAAAAGAAACAGAGAGAGAGACTGAGATTGTGGGTGAGATGACTGTTTTAAATTTCATTAGATGCAAAATGACTTCAGCTGTTTTTTGAACTACATACTGCCTTATGTCAAGTTCAGAATTACCTGAATAATCAGTAATTAATGCCAGGGTAGTATGTGTGTGAAGCTTTATTTATTTATTTATTTAATTATTTGCCATTTGTTAACCTGGTTGGTCTGGCTGGGTAGGTTCCCTTTTTCAGCAAAGACCCGTGGAGAAAAGCTCCCCAGTGTACATTTTACAATTAGTTACATATGTCAAATGTCCACAGTACACATTAAACTATCGGTTACTAACTTTATTTGCAAATGTGATTTACAAAAGTTTACAAATTTGATAAGAGTATGCAAAAAGGAAGAAGAGTATAGATATTGAGCAAAAGACGTAAAGAGAGAAATCTTGGTTGTGTTAGCCTTTCTTGAGAAGGTATATTTACTGATTAATATAAAAACATAAGCTGTTGCCTATAGTTGAATATGGCTGTTAGATGGGAGAATGAAAGAAGAGAGAGGAAGGGGAGGAGGGAAGGCCAGTCATTCTAGTAACATAGAGTCAAGGCCTGAAAGGAGAGGTTGGGAAAATGAAGGGAAAGATGAGGGTGGGAGTTACAAAGGTACAGAGAAAGGAGGTGGAAAAGTTTACAGTTTGGTGAGTGAGGTATAAGAGATGGAAACAGGGGTATTATAGGTATGGATGGCAGGAGAGGGTAGCAAGGGAGGGTAGCATAGGTATATTTAATTCTTTAAGGACAGTTTTGTGCAAATGATTTACTCTCACCGTTTGACCCATGGATGTTTGGAGTGTTTTGAATGTGTTTTGATCCACTGATATAATAGATGCAAACTGAATGAGTGCTGCCTTAAATCAATGATGGGACTGAAATGAATTACATACAACGTGCAATGACCAATACTGCTTAAAAAAACATACATAGAAGAAAAGATCCACTATTAAGTCCTAGGAAATTAAATTTATTAGTAGAAAAATGGAAACCAGCAACAGTGCATTGAACACCATTAGATCCACTGTTCAGTTGGCTTTTTATAAGTAACTTGGTCATGTATATTTGTAATGTGAGATTATTTATTTGTTATTCTCTAGAGAAGGCAGTTAGTGTAATATTAATTTTAAACTGCTTTAGTGTTTGTAAGCTTTCAGTTCAACTGTTGTAATCTAACAAGAAATATTCTGGTTTGCCTCGTTTCATGGTTTATTTAGAGTTATGGAGCACTGAATACCATCCAGATGAACTGAGTTTGAATAGTGTTTCACTCTGTGGGTAAGCTAGCCAGGGTGGGGTTGGATTCAGGGGCATATAGTTCTACCAGTATTTTGCATTGCTGAATCCTGCTGAACACAGAGAAAAGCATGTAGTGCTTGTACAAGTGGCATGGGCTGAGATGCTGCCAATCTACTCAGTCAATGATTCTTCTAATGTGAGCTGCTTTGTAGGGAGGGCATGCACAGGAGTATGCATCATTTACATTGCCCATAGAACTAGAGGACTGCAGGGTTGCTGCCATTAGTGAGTTTCCACATCAGCTGCTAAGGGTTATAAGGTTAAATCCATAAGTGCAGAAAACTCTCATAGCTGTCCGAATGATGCTCTATATCAGTTGACTTTCAGCTACGGCACCAAGAGTGAAATTGCACAGCATCATGCAGTCTGCCTGATTTTATCCTATTTCTCTGTTGCATACTGCTTTTGATCTCTGTGAGATACTCATCGAAAACATCTTGATTAGCTTTTATGGGCCTTAACAGGAGACTGCTATACAGCCCTGCACATTACTCATCCCTCTCCATAAAAAAACACAACCCATACCACCCTCTAACACAGCCTCCTGCATCCTGCATAACTTATTTGTCACCAAAATCTCCCATTCCATTTCTTTTCTGATCCTCCCACCTCCCTTTTCCTCATTTTATGATCTTGGGCAAATAAGATATCTACATGTTCATTTGTATTCTTTGTGAGAACCCACACCTTCTAAACAGCATTATTTATTGGCCCAACTCTCAGCACTGCATATCCTAAATTTCACACTCTCCATTCCCACCCACCAACCCACTTGGCAATTTCCTGAATCTAAACTCAAATAAACCATGAGTGTTTCTTCTAGATGTACTAAAACTTGCTCTGCCTACCGACCAGCAGCTGCAGATTGCTGTCACTGAAAGTTTTTCTGACTAAAATGATAATTGACTGCATCACACCCTGCATCCAATATATTCATTATCACCTCACTGCTTTCTCCCTTTTGAAAAGGTTTCCTATAAGCAGCCTTCATATCCCTTTTCGTCTTTATAGTATCATAGTACAATGCTAGGCTGTCAGCACAGTCGGGGTCCTTTTAAGTCTATCCATGCTTTCCAATAAAATTTGATAGGTATTAGTTCCCACTGATTTTGTGGGGGTATAGCATTTGCAAACTTTCTATCTCTTATAGAGACATAGGTGCTAGACCAAGGGTAATATTTACAGATCACTGCTAAACCATGGGGTATGTTTACAGATCCCCATCCACCTTTTCACGTTTGTCTTGAATAAGTGCAGGGATGAACTCTGCTTTACATGGGGGAGCCTCTGAGACAACTTTCTCTTCCTCCAGTTTGGTGTTTTTATGTTGCAGACAAGGTTTAGCTCCCTGGATCAAGTATTCCTAATCCTATTTGTTTTACACATATGCAGCAGTTAAATTAGGGCTGGATCAGAGGATGCTTTGTAAGACTGGCATACATCACCTCACAGCAGCCTGTATAAGCCCAAATCTAAGGATAAGACTTTGAGGTGGTCTGCAAAGAACATGTTTTCTACAAAATGTATATTTTTTGTGAGGAATATATAGGGATGCTCCAGTTCTTGCATATGCTTGGTCAGAGACATACAGGGGAATCATGCTAAATGATTAATCTTATAAGAGCAGAGTACAACAGAAGAATGGCATGTTTGCATCTAGATGCCATGCCTCTGCTTATAAACTGTGCAAAACAGAATAACTTCCTTGTTATAGTAGACACATGATGGTCAAATACAAAATCACTGTCTATGCATCTTCCTCCTCTCTTCCTCAAGATCACCTGCATTGCAGTTCCAACCAAGTATGAGTCCCACCGTGGCCAGGAACGCATCATTTTACCAAAGATAGCCCTGCAGTATATGGCTGCATAAATATACAGGGCTCTGAACTTGTGCACCTAACTGTTGGTGTACAATTATACAGACAGATGAAAACTATTGAAACATTACCTGGCACTATAAGCAGATTGAACATCTAACTGTCCTCGATATTACATGACCACTATCTAAAATGCATGACACCCCAATTACATACAGTCTTACAAAACAGCACTCCCTTGAACATCTTCTGTAAACTGCAGCCATTTGCCATAACCTCCTCCCCACTTTTAGATACATTACTGCACACCAAAACTTATTACCATAAAAACAACTGTAACCAAATAATTATACAAAATGATTAATCATATTCTTTAAAGTCCATTAGAGTATTCTAACCTGGCAACATAGTTGCACCCCCACTTTGCCCAGAATGGGTATCCATTATTGTGTGTTTCATGCCCTTGCCCCTTGAGGCAGACTACACAGTCTAAGCCCAAAGAAAGTAACAACGGTCTACGAGGTGCAGCATTTAAGTCCCAATGATAATGATCACAGTGATGTAAAGCACACACAGGGAATGTTCTGGTAAAAAGCACAGAAAACAATTATAGCACTGACTGCCCTCAACATGACTTCAGTTCTTGACCCAATTAGATTATATAGTTATTACATAGTAAACCTTCAAGCACTCTTCATCATATCTGGTTTATGTTAGGAATTTCAAACAAATGCCACCACCATTCAAGAGTATCTGCATAATTCTAATTTGACATTTTTTTTTTACCACTAGATATCCCTCACATCCTGCCATGGGTTATTATTTTATTTTTATCACTGTCTAGTTAAGCCACCAATTGTGATCCTTTCGGCTGAGCGAAATGCTATGCTTTTATGCATTTGGTCATGTAAACAATGAAGTGCACAGAGCATACAAAATAAGAACAAATAATAGCATCACTTGCATTCAAATTGCTAGAACACCATGTACTGCAAGTACTGGTTGAACAAGCTGTATTTTTCTGATCCATTCAGTAAATGAGACATTCCATAGCTGTTACCACACTTGATCCTCATGTCGATTAATGCTATTATTGGTGTCAGGCCATCCTCCATAAGAACCTGCCTGTCTGCCATTCTTCCTCCAGGAAGCTGAAATCCACCCTACTGCCCCAGTATCTTGATTCCTGCTGTCTGCCTTTCAACACTGAATGATTTCTTACAGGATACCCTAGTACAAAACCTTGTACCAGTTTTATATTTCCTTTTTAGGCTTATAATGGCTCTTTCTGTCTGCCTCCAGGTTCCCCATTTTACTTTTGTTGTTATTGTTGTTGCTAGCTAACTTCTACCCTCGTATCCCTCCATATCTCATGCCTGAAACTGAAAATTGATAGCATAAACCATCTCCAGAAGGTGCATCTTTTGTCTGCCACAAATTACCTGTTCTTGTTAAGACCACCCTGTGCAGCCTACCCACTTCTTCAAATTTCTGTCATAACCCACTGAATTCTGATAAAGTAGATTGTGCCTGGGCAGAGTTCCCAATCTACATGTACATCTTGTTTCCAACTTGATTGTGGGGGTCAATTCATATAGATTAGCTCTCAGTGTAAGTGACTGACTTTGGTGTAAGCCTGTCCTGATTCTGAAAGACCTGCTCTTAGCGTAAGTGACTTACCTTGGTGTATAGCCTAGCTATAAACAAGCTTAATATGAGGACCAGAGTCTAAATGACCTGGCCTCAGTATAAGTAACTTACTTCAGTATATAACCTAGCTATAAAACAGGCTTACTATGAGAACCTGACTTGCTCATAGTGTATCATCCTGAGTCTGAAAGACTTGTTGTTAGTATCAGTAACTTACTTCTGTGGAAGGCTTATCTATAAACAGGCTTACACCAGGGCCCAGATTCTAAATGACCTCTCACTGTAATTGACCTTTCTTCAAGCATCCACAGGTCAGGCAGCAAGAGTAAATCCTTTTCATGTCTTTTGGAATCGGGGACCTGCACTCTCCCCTTCTATATGAATGAAGAGACACTTTTTACACAACCACCATCCAAGAAAACAGGCAAAGCAATAAAGTGTTACAGTTTTTTTTTTATTTTCTTTTATTAATTTCAGTGAAGGTGTGCAAGAAATTAGTGAAGGTGTGCAAGAATCCGTGGTGGTGGTGCTGCGGTAGCGTTGTCGTCTCACAGTAAGATGCTGTCCGGTTCGATTCTCAGCTAGAGCATCTTCTGCGTGGAGACATACGTGAATGGGCGTACCTTCGTTGAAGGTTGTGCATCAAGGCTGGCAACTTGGCACGTAACAATTAACTGCCAATCATTAACAGACCGGAGTTCCGCTGTGGCGGCCCCTAACCGGGAAAAGCCGAAAGACACAACAAGTGAAGGTGTGCAAGGATAAGAATGGCCAGCTAGGGTGAAAAAACTGAACAAGTGGAAAAACTCCAATGAAATTTGGAAATAAAATAGATACAGAAGACTAATCAAAATGACAAAAAAAAATCTATATTAAATCTGGTAGCCTTGGAGAGTATAAAATATCTGTAGCTGAGCATGGCAGCAGAGACGCCATCATTTTGTTATTACTAGTACCAATTACAGCACTAGTAGTATGTATTTGCTTAACATCACACCCAATTTTTGCTCAGGTAGATGAGAGAAATATTGTTTCCCTCTTTTCTTAAGGATTCTCATTCCTTGCATTTCCTGAATTTTGTCAAGTTTTTTTTTTTTTACTTTCACATCCCTGTTGGCAAGAATATGTTTATTTTAACTGCAATCATTTGCTTACTTGCTTTTTGATGATGTCATCAACAATTGACTGGGTTCTAAGACATAAAAAGCTAAGCAACATTTTTGTAATATAAACTAGTAAGGACAACGGAAACTTGTAGCACCAGAGTTAACTTGAGTCTAAATTAAACGTCATTCAGTAGTAACTTCTGTCACATCAGTTCAAGTTAATGGCTTGATATAAGAACGTGCTTAGTTAGCACTGTTCTTCTCTCTATAATATAGTTAAAAAGCATAGTGCACAAATATTCTTTAGTTTGTCGTTATTATTCATTGTGCAAGCTGAGTTTGAATTAATTTTTTTCAGTCATTACGTGGAACAAGGACAAATGTAAATATGTATGTAGTTTATCACAGACAATTAACCAGCAAGTTGTTTTAAAAGGAGAAAGGAAATAGAGACCGTAAACTGCGGTCAGAAATGACCACTGTAGATGCAAGGCAGACATCTTCCACAATGAAACCACATATTGTGTAGTGTTACCACCATAGGGGCCTAATCTCATATTAAACACATCAAGTATGGCAGGGTGGGAGGATGGCATAATGGTTAAGGTGTTTACATTACAAACAAAAGATGCAAGGTTTGATTCTCACATGAGGTAACTAGCTAGGCTTAAAGTTGCCCACAAGGACAGTTAGCCTAGTACTAATCTATGAACCTATGTAAGTAATAATAGCTAATGCTCATAGTTAATATACATTATACATTTAGTTATTGCCCTCTTATTTCTGCCAACTATTTTACTACTGTGTTTCATTACTATTCTGTTTCATATCCTTTATTATATCTTCTGTCCTATTATATCTCATATCTTCTTCAGTTAACTTGTTTCACAGCTAAACTAGTTCTCAGCTATAACATACCATCAGTGTTCCTCATGAGTACATTCCCTTCAACTAGTCTATACTTGAACATCTACTATTACTGCACTCGCTTAGCATTTTAGTTTAATTTAATGTTTCAAATTATATAGCATATTGTTTTTCTGTTTCATGCATACTCTAATCTGTTAAGTTGTGCCACTTTATCATACTGTTATTTTGCTGTCTTAAGCATATTATAACATATTAAGACACACCACTGGTTTATTTATTAAGCTCTCTGTTTGACTGCACTGTTTGCTTGTTTATATATTAGTATCTGTCAGGTGAGGTTTTCTTCAGGCGCCTATGTTAAACATTTGTTGTAAAGACCATACGAACTTACCTGGTAATCAAATGTAAAAAAATAAATAAATAGATAAAATAAATAGTACAGAGTAATGTGGACCGTGTTTGG
>NC_056727.1:26374154-26449154 GCF_019279795.1 Protopterus annectens | reverse complement strand
TGTTAATCAGCACACAGACTTTCGGCCAGTAGTCCCTACTTTTCATGGGCCTTTTTCCAGATTTTTGATGTTTCAAGGTTGAGAGGTATGGTGGGACTCTTGCAAATTCAGTTAACTGTCAGTGCTACTTTTTTTCAGCTAAATAGAGACTCGGTGCTAATGGGCAGACCTGATTAACAAATTATAGGTTCATAAGTTCATAGGTTGCTACTAGGCTATCTCCCTAGGGCCTATACAAGCCTAGCCATAACAATTCACTGGGTATTTCTTCCCAAAGTATTTATTACAACAAAAGCTAAACCAAGACCTTTAATCTGCAATGAACATTGTGGCTCTGACACATTTAGAGACTCTGCACATTTTTCCTTAAGGAAATTCTGGAAAATTCTGAGCTTTTCTCACACAAGTTGCAAGCTTAAGTTTAAATGATGAACTTTAGTTGCAGACTAATAATAGTAC
Source organism: Protopterus annectens (assembly GCF_019279795.1). Classification (NCBI taxonomy): domain Eukaryota; kingdom Metazoa; phylum Chordata; order Ceratodontiformes; family Protopteridae; genus Protopterus; species Protopterus annectens. Next base: position 26,448,695 of record NC_056727.1, on the reverse strand, counting down.
TGGATATTGGTTGGCAAAGGCCTAGACTTCCTGGGACCTCCTGTAGTAAAGGTCATCTGTTGATTAGCTTTACATCATCATCATTCATTGCACTGAGGATTGCAATCCATTCATCATCATAACCAGTTCATTATGTGTCCAAGAAGTGGATCCAACGCAATTCAACTTGAGAGCAAAGCTTGAGAAGTTGTTCCCAGGACAGTTAATATGTTGTAGCTGAAAGGGAGGTTGGGGGAGGTTAACTGCCCTTACTGGCATTATGGAGGCAAAATAAATGAAGAGGCAAAAAATTATTTCTGCTTTGAAAGTTTTAACACATTTAATGCTGCCATGCAGGCCAGGTCCACAACCAAAGCACATCTGCCATGAACCCATAGCTTTAAAAGCTGTTAGACACTTTATTTTACTACACAGTTCTTTTGTTGTGTGTGGCAGCACAAAGTGTGTATCACTTTCAAAGCTGTCAGCAGGTTTTTCCTGATGCAGTTCTGTGACAGAAGTGCTGATATCATGGTGTGAACTTTACTCTATCATCATACCTCCCAACTGTACAGATTTTCACAGAATGTCCACATTAGGAAAAAGACAACATAATTATGCAAGTCTTTGATGTCAAAGACATGCATAACATAGAGGAATATGATCAGGTCTCTGATCCTAACTGCCTTATGTGTTTGAGACATGTAGGCCAAGAAAATTACCTCGAGTGAAGCTCAAGAGGTGAATTTCTAAGCATCTATACTGAGAACAGATAATAAGTTAGGATTGGAGACCCAATCATGCATAATTCTTTGTAGTATTATTTTGTAGGATTGGAGACCCAATCATGCATAATTCTTTGTAGCTTGTATCTGCTCCTTGTACTACATCTTAAAGTAAATAAGAAAAAAATGCTAAGTGTTTTACTGGCTTTCAAAGCAATAAAGTGCTTAGCTCGTGCTGTTTAGAAGACAGTGCAGCACACTCCCTTCAGTTTACACTCACCTTCTCATGCTTCTCAACTGTCCAGTTTTTTGCAGAATGTCCAGATTTGTTGCAGAATGTCCAGATTTGTATGTTTAGTCTGTTCCTGATAAAGTCTGTGGTTTTCAGACATATAATTAGAGAGTGGTCACTAAATAATGACAAACATTTAGGTTTCAGACTTTGTGTCCATCAGAAAATGCAGGTGAACACAATCCTGTCATTCTGGTAAGTTTTAAATTTATTACAGGAAATCAGGACACATTACCAATGGGCAGCAAGTAGAACAAAGTATTTTATTCTGCCACTGTCTTTTGCTGGACAGTATAAGCAGGTTTTATGGCTGAACAGTAAACTTCACCTTAACTTAAGGTGGGGATACTTAGCATTTGTTAAAGTCTAGTTTTGTGCCACTCTAGCACTTAATTAATTTGTACTTTTCTGAATATCAAAGCATAATCAGTGCTCTCTATTCATTACAAATTTAGTTATGCAGCATTCAAAGCTGGTATTGCATACTTACTTTTTAAGGTAGGGCTTAGTGGTTAATTTCACTATAAAAGTAATACTTCCCTGTAGAGCTTCAATGAACTATCACACAATGTAACATATCTATGTAGAACTATCACACAGGGTGACATATCTATGTATAACCATCACACAGGGGACATATCTATGTAGAACTATCATAAAAATTGACATATCTATGTAGAGCTGTCACACAGTGTAACATATCTGTGTAGAATTATCACACAGTATGACATATGTATGTAGAGCTGTCATACAGTGTGACATATCTAAGTAGAACTATAACAGTGTGACATATCTATGTAAAACTTTCACACTATGTTATAGTTCTACATAGATACATCACACTGTGTGATATCTATGTAAAGCTATCACAAAGTGTGACATATCTAGGTAGAACTATCACATAGTTTGACGTATCCATTTAGCTCTATAACACAATGTGACATATCTTTGTAGAACTATCACACAATGTGACATATCTAGGTAGAACTTTCACACAGTGTGACATATCTATATAGAAATATCACATAGTGTGGCATATCTATGTATAACTTACACACTATGTTATAGTTCTACATAGATACGTCACACTGTGTGATATCTATGCAGAAATCACACAGTGTGACATCTAGGTAGAACTTTCACACAATGTGACATATCTATGTAAAACTATCACACAAGTTTCACACAGTGTGACATCTCTATATAGAACTATCACACAGTGTGACATATCTATGTAAAACTTTCACACTATGTTATAGTTCTACATAGATACATAACACCATGTGATATCTATGTAAAGCTATCACAAAGTGTGACATATCTAGGTAGAACTATCACACAGTTTGACATATCCATTTAGCTCTATAACACAATGTGACATATCTTTGTAGACCTATCACACAATGTGACATATCTAGGTAGAACTATCACATAGTGTGGCATATCTGTGTAGAACTTACACACTATGTGATAGTTCTACATAAATATGTCACACTGTGCGATATCTATACAGAACTCACACAGTGTGACATCTAGGTAGAACTTTCACACAGTGAGATATTTATGTAGAACCATCACACAATGAGACACGTCTATGCAGAACTATCACACAGTATGACATATCTACACAGAACTTTCACACAGTGTGAAATATCTATGTAGAACTTTCACACAGTGTGACATATCTATATAGAAATATCACATAGTGTGGCATATCTATGTATAACTTACACACTATGTTATAGTTCTACATAGATACGTCACACTGTGTGATATCTATGCAGAACTCACACAGTGTGACATCTAAGTAGAACTTTCACACAATGTGACATATCTATGTAAAACTATCGCACAAGTTTCACACAGTGTGACATCTCTATATAGAACTATCACACAGTGTGACATATCTATGTAGAACTATAACACAGTGTGACAGTGTGACATATCTAGGTATAACTATCACACAGTGTGACATATTTATGTACAACTATCAAACAACATGACATATCCGTGTACAACGTTCATTACAAGTTGCCATATGCCACAGCATGTTAGCAGTTACAACCAGTGCTAACAATGGGAGGGGATACCTTGTCTGTAAGGTGTGTATTTTCCTAAGATGAGAAAATGAGAACTATGATACTGGATTATTTCTTATTTCACTGATTCATGAATCACTGAAAAAAATGACTGAAACTCATTGAACTGAAATCGTATTTCAATGAATCATGATTAACTGAAAATTAAAGTAGTCTACAGATGATCACTGTTGGTGTGTTTTTGGTTTGTGCTCAACTAGTGATTAATTATGTGATTTTTTAATTCTTTCTCCACCATTATGAAGACACAGAGTTAATATATTAAGAAACTTAAATGTGGTGGTGGGAGTAAGGGTGGGCAAAGGCTTGTTGTACATGAGGTGTGTGGGGGTGGGGGTAGGGATGCCTCCCTGCAAAAACAAGTTTTTAAGGTACTTTTGGTCTAATACAGTTTTCCACAAAATTTGATTTTTCAAAAAGAGTTTTTATTGAAATATGTTTCCAGTCATTCTTTTTCTGTAATTTATGATTCAAAGAAATAAGGTTAAGTAACAAGAAATGTACTCAGCAAAACATGCCAGGTTGTTTGACCATTTAGTTGGCATGCTACGTGAGGAGACAAAGCTACAATGCCTTCATTTTAGGCAAATATATTCATTATTGTCAGGGTTGCAATTTCTTCCCAGGGCTCTGGAGTATAGAATAGAGACTTAGGGGGTAGTTTATATTGAAAAACTAAGATTTTAATAACAGGTTATGAAGAATGTTTATTGACATTTATTGACATTTGTTAACCGGGTTAGTCCAGCTGGGCCAGGAGCCCATTTTCAGTGGAGACCCGAGGAGAAAAGCTCCAGTTACAGACAGTTTAAGTATACATAACAGTTTTGTTTATGATTAAAGCAATTATTATTAGCAAACACTACAAGTGCACATAAGTTATGTACTTCAATGAAAAACAGAATTTTTTTTTTGTGTAGCTGCTGTATAACTGATGTGGTAAGGTGTATAACAAGTTCGTGAATGGGGTGGAAGGGATATCTAGAGGTGGAATGAGATGTTAAAGAAAAATATGTGGGAGATAATATGCTGAGAGGATTGTATGAGATTGTGGTAGAAAATATTAGTATTGGAGTGGTACAAAAGTATGCTGAGAAGTTGTATTGAAATGTGTACTACAGAATAGCACTGCAGTTAGATAGGTTCATGACATGCACAAGTTTTGGTTCTTATAAAGTGTAGTTTGAGTTCATTCTTAAATTGTATAGGGTGTGTAATGGAGCATAATTGGGATGGGAGGTTATTCCATGCCTGGGATAGGGTGGATCTATATAGTAGTCTACCGATAGTTCTTTTGAGTTGGTAGATGTCAAGGAGTTGTTAGTTAGAAGTACGAAGTGTGCGAGCTGGTGTGTAGATGGATATTAAGGAGGAAAGGACAGGGCAAGAGGATGGTTTATAATGTACAGAGTGAATAATTTGTAACTGAGATAGAAGAAGTTGTAGAAGGAGTTCTAGCCATTGAAGTGAGTTGAGTGTAAGGCAGTGGTGTCAGGAATGTGGGGAGTTTGTGATGAATCTTGCTATTTTGTGGTAGGTTTGTTGGAGTTTGTCCAGGGTAGTGGTTTGAATATTAGTTAGTATTGGGGTGGCATAGAGAAGGGAGGGGAGAAGAAGAGCCTGAGCGAGGGACAGTCTAGCATCATATGTCAGGAATCTATGGTTTTGGTAGACCATACCCAGCTTTTGGTGAGTTTTTTTTATACTTTGAAGGATGTGTAGTTTAAATTTAAGTTTGTCATCAATGATGGCTCCTAGAAGTTTTGTGTGGGAGTAAGGTTGTATGGTGATGTTATTAGAGGATGAGATGAGAAAGGAAGGTTTATGGTGAGAGAGAGTCTATGGGAGGAATAACAGGAGTTTGTTTTTCTTAGGGTTTAGGATGCCATTTTTAAACAGATAGAAAGGTGTCCTGGGTGAGTGTGTGAAGGTCAGAGATATTGTTGGAAGTGCAGATGAGAGTTGAGTCATCAGCATATTGGATTTGTGTAGATTGTTTTCAGGAGGTATGTAGCTCATTTGTAAAGATGTCGAATAGGAGGGGTCCCAAGATGGAGCCCTGAAGGACCACAGTAGTTACAAGGAGGTAGGGTGAGCAAGAGGAGAGCCAACAAACAGATTGCTGTCTATCAGACAGATAACTAGAGAAGAAGGCTAGGGTGGAGGGAGATTGAGGTTGGAAGGTTTAGTCAGACATAAAGGGTGAGAGACAGTGTCAAAGGCTTTTGAGAGGTCGGGGAAAAGGATGGATACTAGGAGGTTTTTGTCATGGGCTTCAGCTATTGTATGTGTAAATGACAGGAGGGCTGTAGAGGTGCTGTGGTTAAGGTGGAAGCCATGTTGGGTGGGAGTGAGGAGGTTGTGTTGGAGGAGAAAGTTTAGTAGTCGAGGGTGTACACATTTTTCTATAAGTTTGGAGAGAGGAGAGAGGATGGCAATTGGACAAAAGTTTGATGGGTCTGTTGAGTTCCCCCCTTTATGCAAGGGGATAGTGAAGAAGGATTTCCAAATATCTGGTACTGTAGCTTCCTGGATAGATCTATTAATTAAGATAGATACTGGATAGGCCATGGATTCTGCAGCTAATTTGAGGAAAGTGAGTGGAAGGTTGTCTGAGGATGGAGAGCAAGGTTTAAGCTTCAGAAGAAGTGATTTTATATATGAGGTTGGAACTGATTTGAAGGAGAAAAGGTTACTGTTTTGCGACTTGAGAGGGATACAGGAGGAGTTTGTGTTGCAGTTTGAGGGTATACGTTTCTGGACAGTGTCAATGAAGTGTCTATTTAGAAGGGTAGCAGTTTCTAGAAGACTGTTGTTTGGGTAAGGGGAGAGATTTGAAGGGGACCCGGGATTGAAAATTTTCTTTAAGGTGGACCAGAATTTCTGTGGATTAGTTTTGCAGTTATTTTGGGGAGAGTTATAATATGATTTTTTTGTCCTTACAGACATGTCTTTTGACAAGGTTCCGAAGTTCTTTGTACTTGTGAAATAGGGAAGGTGTTTAGTCTTAGTCCAGGCTTTCCAAGTATTTTCATGTTTATACATGAGTGATTTAGTTTCTTTAGAAAGACAGGGGGCAAAGTTAGATTTGATTTGAATATGCCAGGTAGGGGCTTGGAATTTGAGTATATCAAGGAATATGCTATCAATGCACACATTTGCATATAGACATATACAGAATTATTTTCCCTCTCACACTGCCAACCATCATATCTTCCCCTGCTTCTGTCCTACATTGATTTGACTTCCTCCTCCTAATCTCCCCTGGACTTGCTCCACCAGGTTTGGGATTGATGGAGATTATTAGGGTATTCTAGGACCGTATGTCATCCTTGTTTCAGCGAAGTGTTGTAATGTGCTACCCTCCTAATCACCCCTCCCATTCATTCATCTAACTCGGAGGGTCACTCCTTCTATAGGTTCATACTAGGCTATCTGCCCTGGGGCATTTATAAGCCTAGCCCAATTGTGTTTGGCTTACACCACCCCTTGATTTGTGTATACTGTGCCCTTTTTAAAGTTTAGTTTACTGTGCCTCTGTCTAATAGTGACACGGAAGTAATCCCCGGGACAAACCTACGATCTCCCATCCACTCATCAAGATTCTTCTTGAAGAGAGTCAATGAGGTGCTCTGCCTAACATGAATTGGAATTCTATTCCAGAGCGAAGGGAGCCTCTGAGTTATGAATCTGTCCCTCCAGCATGTTCTATTTATTTCTGTGCTGAGGTTCAAGTCCCTCGTGCGCATGGCTCTAAGGGATTTAGATTTACTGAGGTGGAACATGTCCATTAATTCTGGGTTGTACATAGCTTTATATGTCAGGCATAGACCGCCTCGAAGTAGGCGGTATGCAACTGAGTAGAGCTGGAGTTTTTTTAACTGAGCAGCATATGGCATCTGTTTGAGTCCCTTGATCCTCCTGGTGAGGTACTTTTGGGGTCTTTCTAATTGCTGCAGGTGTCAGGTAAGGTACATCCCAAAGGGGGCATTGTATTCTATGATGGGCCTGATGAGGGATGAATAAAGGGGCACGATTACCTCTCTTGATCTAGATGTGAATCCTTTCATGATGAGGTGGGCTATGTAGAAGGTCTTTCTAACCACTTTGGCAATGTAGTTGTCAAAGGAGAGATTGCTATCAACTTGGTTCCCCAGATCCCTAATTACTTTCTCTGTACTTAATGGGTTAGCACCTATGTGGTAATTTGTGGGCACATTGTTTTTGCCAAAGGGTATGACTATACACTTTTTGGCATTTAGCTTTAGACCATGGCTCTGGCACCAGTTATCTGTCTCTGTGAGACCTTTTTGAAGGATGTTTGTGTCAGCTGGAGAGTCAATTATGGCGCCCAGTTTGCAGTCATCTGCGAACTTGGTGAGCCATAGTCCTCCCACATTGGCCTGTACCTCAGAAAAGTAAATACCGAACAAGAGAGGTCCCAGGACAGAACCTTGTGGGATGCCACTTGTGACCAGTTTCGAGTCTGACATGGCCCCAGCAACTCTGACTCTGTGGGTTCTGTCTTTGAGCCAGTTTGCGACCCATCTTGTGACATAGGGGTTTATATTTAGGCTGGATAGCTTATCTATGATGCTCGAGTGGGGTATTGTGTCAAATGCCTTTGCGAGGTCCAGATAGGCTGTGTGGACTACCTTCCCTTCATCTATGGCCTTGGTGACTGTTTCGAAGAAGTCGACCAGATTCAAAAGGCAGGATCTGCCCTTGACGAAGCCAAATTGGGTAGGATCTAGTGTCTGTAGGTCCCCAATGTCTTTGTTTATGAGTTCCATGATGATCCTCTCCATAGCCTTACAGACTAGGCTAGTCAGGCTTATGGGGTGATAGTTTCCAGGGTCCGCAGAGGCGCCACCTTTGTGGAGTGGGACCACTGTTGGTGTACGCCATTCTTTGGGCACATATCCTGTAGTGAGGCTGAGATTGTATAGCAGTTTTACTTGAGGGATTAGTTCTTCTTGGAGTTCATGTAGGACGCAACCCGGGATGCCATCTGGTCCCATGGAAGCAGTGTATTTTGCTTTGGAGAGGGTGGCCTTCACCTGAGCATCAGAGATGTTTGGGAGGCTGCAATAAAGGATGAGAGACAGTGTCAAAGGCTTTTGAGAGGTCAAGGAAAAGGCTGGATACTAGGAGGTTTTTGTCACGGGCTTCAGCTATTGTATGTGTAAATGACAGGAGGGCTGTAGAGGTGCTGTGGTTAGGGTGGAAGCCATGTTGGGTGGGAGTGAGGAGGTTGTGTTGGAGAAGAAAGTTTAGTAGTCGTGGGTGTACAGGGTATGCCTGAGTGATTCCCTCCCACCCCAGGATGGGCACACACATCCCTTTTTGCCAGAGCCTTAGGGGCTCAGGTTGCTAATTGACCCTGAGTGGCTTGAGCCATAATTAGGGCTTTATCCCACTATGTTATAACATGGCTAAACAGACATATGTTTTGATATTTTCTTGAAACTTTCACTATTAAATGCATAATACAAATTTAAGAAGCAGTACAAATATGGGAGCAGGACTGTTAAAAACAATCAACTGGCATGATATTTCAAACAAATGCATGCTTTTTCCAAACCCAGTAAATGGAGAAATAGTGCATGCGATTCAGAAACAAGAGCAAGCAGGTAGCATATGGCCAACAAAATTCAAACTGCAGTTGTAGTACAAAAAATACTACAAAATTAAAATTAATCATTCCAAGTTTGGTTTAATATTTTAACAGTAGCTCACCTAACTTTCCATCACAGCAATTGCCCTTCCTCCAGTCTTGAAACAAGTGTTCTCAACTCTCTTTAAAGTATAAGCAAGTAATAATGCCTGAGTCCATGTGTGTGTGTGTGTGTGTGTGTGTGTGTGTGTGTGTGTGTGTGTGTGTGTGTGTGTGTGTGTGCGTGTGTGTGTGTGTGTGTGTGTGTGTGTGTGTGTGTGTGTGTGCATGCGCGCATGTTATTGTGTAAATAAGGCATGCCCAGGAGTGTTCTGAGGCCTGATGACATGGATGGTGCACACTGGAGGGCATTATTGTACTTAAGAGAATAGGTTGTCTGTTTAATTGTTCTGTTTTATGTATTTATTTTTTATTGAGAAACACTCGAGCAAAAGGATTGGAATAACCACCAAAACTCAAAAAAAAAAAACAACCCTGGTACAAAACTTACCGCTCCACAGCAAGTAGTCCAAAAAATGTATTATTTATTCCAAGATACATAAATGTTCAGCTCAACCACAATACTAGAACCACAGTAATTCCAAATAGTAATGGAATAAGTTTAACTTGACCACAATAGTAAAAAAGCAGTAGTCCCAACAGTAATAAAGTAAGCGCCTTCGTCTGTATTCTTATCAGACTTTATCAAACTGCTGATATGCTGCAGCATGGCTCTTTTATACAATTCTAATTAGTAGCCCATTAACATTTAAAGGCACAGGTCCTAATAAAAATAGTATCTCTCTACATAACAATAAAAACAGAAAACTACTATTGTGTAATATAAATATTACTATAAAAATAAGCAAATGTTGTATGTAAATGTAAACTGAGACAAATAAATGCAAACTTAATACAAAAATGACATAATTGTAAAATTTCTTTATACTTTTCTGGCTCTATGTTTTAAAACAGGTCGGAGGGACAAATAATCATTTATACCTGGGGCTTCTATTGCATTCAAAGTTAACTGCCAATGCAGTTCCATGGTTTCTATCTCGTTTTCCTAGTCTCCCCTCTTATATTCTTTTTAATTATTCTTAAAATGCCAAAATAGGTAAAATTGTGGCATAATTGTAAATGTTTAAAAAGGGCATTGTTCTTATTCTGCGTATCCATCCATATGTGTTCATATATTCTTTGTCTAAGGGGTCTTTCTGTTTTCCCCACATAGTAACTATGGCAACTTTGGCATAAAACTATGTATATCACCCCTCTTGTTTGACAATTGCCCCCAGCCAATTTAATTGTAAGTGTCCGTTCTCTTAGTTTATATTCACTATTTTCCAAAATTAGTGAACATTGGTTGCACCTACCACATTTAATAGTGGGTCTGGTTATTCTCAATTGTGTGCGATGTTCTAATAAGTATTTCATGTTATTGCCCACCCTATTAGTAAAAAGTGGGCTTTTCTCTAACAAGTCGGATAAGTCTTCATTGCCTTCCAAAATCATCCAGTTTTTGGTAAGGATTTTCTGTACATACCGTCCAAAGGAACTGAATTCTATCTGTCTGATTACCTTCAGGAATGTTGACACCCAGTTCTTGTCCTAATAGTGGAATAAATCTATTACCCCACCCAGTTAAAACCTCTTCTTTGTATTTCAACATCCATTCCTTAGGGTACCCTCTATTTTCAAACATCTGGGTCAACAGTGTCAACTCACTTGTTAAAGTCTCCAAAGTTGAACACATTCTGGCCCCTCTGATCATCTGACCACGTACCAGATTTCTTTTAATATATAGTGGGTGCTGACTTTCAAATCTCAAAAAACTGTTACAGTCAGTGGGTTTTCTATATACCTTAGACTCAAAACAATTATTTTCGGTGTTTCTAGTCAACCTTACATCTAAGTAGTCTATAATATTGGTATTGTAAGTGTGTGTGAATTTAAAGTAATCACAAATATTATTAATAAATCTCTCAAATTCCAATGCTTTACTCACATCTTCTCTCCTAAATACATCATCCAAAAAATGAACATATGATATCCAATATTTTGGAATTCTGTTTGAAAAATATACTTCTTTTCCCACATACACATTACCAAATTAGCAAAGCTAGAACCCATCACTACCCCTTTTAGTTATTTGCAATATTCTTCAAAAAAAAAAAAAAATACAAAAATATTGTTTTTGCAATTTATTTTTTATTACTATATTATTATTTTTTACATATTTTTATATAAAATAGTTTCTCCACCTAAAGTTTAAAATATGCTGTAGTATAAGTAATTGTTGTTAAAGTAAGTAAGTTACATCCAAAATATAAGTTATGCAATTATTTAACGTCTAAGGCCATGTGCACACACACACACACACACACACACACACACACACACACACACACACACACACACACACACACACACACACACACGTTCAGAAGCATGCACAGACATACTCACATACACATTGAAACACACATTCAGAAACACATACAGAAATAAAAACAAAAAGGGTCACACACATATACATTGAAACAAACACACTTACACCGACAAGCACAAACACATTCATCCTTATAGCCATCCAGAATGAACCATATAAAAAAATCTCAAGTTATGCAGATTTCTGTTCATGCAATTTAGTTTGAACAAACCACCACACTGGCTAAAATCCTACTAGGTAAATAACTGAGGATTAAATCAAAGTAAAAAATGACAGGCATTAAAATTTCATATGTCCTTGATGGTGGACTGCCTGTTGCAGTCTTGCCTATCTCTACCACTCCCTCTCTGTCTCTGTCTCTTGTTTATGCATTTGTCTCTTGCTTATGCATTTATGCATGTAAGCATAAAAACTCTTTCAAGCAGTCAGAAATATACATGCACACTCATTCAAACATATATAACACCTTTTCTTTATGTACTTTGATTTTAATTTTATGATTGCCAAGAAGCAAACCGCTCCTTAGTGATGGTAAAAAATAGTGCCGGTTTGATTTTTAATCGTCTCAGTTTTATGGCAGCTTAATTTGCTGGCATGTAGCAGCGGACTAATTTTTCGGTGGGTCTTGACTGCTCATTAACACCCTTCTGAAAAATGTTCATTCTCCAGTAAGAGTGGCGATGTACAGGTCACTCATTCTCTAACATTTATTAAAGTATAATATAATAATATTATTTTTTCATGTACATGTTAACAAACGTAGCGTGAAAGGCATTGATTATGTTAACTTTTCCTTGACTGGCAGCTGAAATTTTTCTGTCTTCATTGCGTGCTCATTTGTGACATCTCTTCTGCTTAGTTGTACTGTTAAGTAATTGTAATTCCAGAAATACTTTGGAAAGACTTGCTTAATGTAGTGAAACTGAATGGAATCTAAAATGTATGCACTCCATTTCAAACCCTCTGTAATATCCATTCTGCTTCTAAAGTACAAGTTAAATAGGACAAAATAACTAGGAATCAACAAAAATAAATTAATCTGTATAATTTTGTATATTGCATCCAATCTCAATGCAGCAATAGAAGAGTTTATCAGAATCTGAGCAAATAAAATTAATTCATGGTCCTGGAAGAAGTGGGGGCAAGAATCACTTAATATTACAACTGCTGCTGCCATGAAACCTCATATAAAGTTTGTAAATTTCACTGAAATGGCCTGCCATTATTGCAGAACTACAGATAATGACAATTTTCACACATAGGAAACCTTGGTAATAAGTAATGAAAAGAAAAGAACACCCCAGTTGTACATACTATTGTATAATATACAGAATAATGCATGTTGGAAAGTTCTGTGTATATTTTATCATTTTTTCTGAAACCCACAACAGTTCTACACTTTTTTGCCATTCACTCCATTTATTCCACCTGAAGTCAAGTTGATTGACTCAAAAAAATAATCAGATTTCCAATTTATTTTTAACTTCAAATGCAGTTTTCTTACATATTTCAAACTGAATGAGAAACAGTATTGTCTGACTTTTTTAAATGTAGCACACTTTAATCACATTTATATGAACAATACGTTGCTGGACAGTACTAATTCATTTTGTTTGAGGCTAAATTGACTGTGTGTGTGAAAAATAATTAAAAGTAACTGTTCCTTTCCTTTCTTCTGCCAACTAAAATAAAATCAGCACTTCCATTTTCATTTTGATGCAAATATATGAACAACTATGCAACTTCATGATGACAAAAAATTATTTTTGAGAACAAAACATGTAGCCACAAGATGTTTTCCCTTTAGAAATAGGAGATATTGGTTTAATAACCAAGGATATAATAGCTGTGCACAATTTAGTAAAAAACTTCTCTTTACACTTTCCGATGTTGACTCAAAGTGTATGTGTGACAAGAAAGCTACATTTATAAAAGTGTGGTATATAAAGAGACCCTTTCTTACTTTTGTTATTTATGTAGCTAAGCATCTGATCACTTGGTTCCATTTCACTCCATAAAATATTCTGGACACTTGTAACTGTGACTAAGTTTAGCTGTTATTGTTTCCGTTCAGTAATCTGGCACTGTCGCACTAGGAAACGATGACACAGGCAGTGACCTCCTGTCGGTTACGTTAAAGATACGACAGGAAAAGCACAACGCTAATGATATAGGGCAGTAAGGTGCATGCCCCTTTATGTTGCCTCTTTGTAATGAGAATGCATTTGCTGTGATATAATATTCTAGGCATTAACTGTTCAGTAAGGATAGTTTTATACTAAATCTACTAAGTTTCATGGCATCCAGTATACATACCCTGGACCTTCAGGTATTCCTTCCAAAGATCTCCATTGCTTTTTTTGTGTCTTGCTATATTAAAATGGTTAAATAATCTCTCCAACTGTGGAGAACTAACAAGTACGCTTTTTGTTGTTACCACATCTGACATTCATAAATACCATCAGTAAATCACTATGATCATTACTATGCAGTGGGACTGGACTGTTCCTGAAGTTATGCACCTATAATAATGCTTTTAAATGTCAGTTTTCCTGTGCAAAGTTTTTCAGTACTTCGTGGAAAGACAATGTCACATGCAAAAATAGTTGGCAACATAGTATCAGAGACAGTGAGTATATGGGAAGTATAGCTAATCCTTCTGGAACAATCTTTGAGAAATAAAATTTACAGTTTGAGGTCACCATGTGAGAAATTCCTCTTTTCCTGAGATGCAGTAACATCTGATTTGATTAAATTCACGTAAAGGATTGATGTGAGGCTGATACCTTACTGACTACCCCCCCCCCAACATACAGACACACACACACACACACACACACACACACACACACACACACACACACACACACACACACACACACACACACACACACACACACACACACACACACACACACACACACACAGACACACACACACACACACACACGCTCACACACACACACACACACGTTAAACTGTCTCTTTTTTTCTTTCTTTATCAGTAGAATTTGATATCCAGAGGTATAATTTAACCTATAGCTGAATCATTCCATATGGATATTCCAAAATAAAAATTGATTATACAACTGATTTGTAGATAGGGGTACATCTGGGGTTATAAATGAATACAGATCTGTTGACATGACAAGTGCCAGAGGCTATTTAAATGATATAAATTCATTATCATTGTCAGACAGAAATGGCCATAGGGGTCTGCAGTTAAATGGGGTACATTACTTAAGGCATTCAACATGAAATTAATGACTCAGAGTAGCATTAAGTGTTTCAACTCTGTGCTCAGTTGCAGGAATGGAGGACGATAAGGCTGGCAAGATAAAAGAAAATTGTGGGAGCTGCTAAGGTGAGCATGGAATTTGCTCTTCTGTTTACATTTTTAGCTTACCTCATAAAATTACTGCAGGAAATCCAAACTGATATGAAACAAATGAAGTCGATGGGAGGGGAGAAAGTAGACGGTATCAGCTATTCAGAATAGCCTGGCTCTGCAGCATCAGGATCTCATGGACAATAACAGTAGTGGGGGGGGGATCTAAGAGAGAGTAAAAGACTACTAGAACTCAAGCTGGATGATATGGAGAACAGATATCACTGAGAGCACCTCAGAGTGTCTGAATTGGTGGCGGGCATGGAAGGAAAGGATCATGTGGCATTCACCTGCGGAGAGCTGGAGAAAATTATGGTACAACACCCTTCCAAGATAGAGGAAGACCCATGCTAACATACCAAGGCAAGTTATCTTTAAATGTTTTAATTAATTCTACACAGACGATATATAAATGTTTGTATGAGCCACTGGTTCCACTTGCACATTTGGAGGGCCCACTGTTCAACCTAGTACTGTTTAGCAAAAGAAGAGCTCTATTCCCCATACTAAAACAGTTCAAAGACTGGCGAAACCAGGTTTAACTGTGCTTTTTCACCTTTTTGAATTCCAAAATGGTCACCAAAAGTTGTGTTTCATGCACCCTTTTGAAGGAGAAGCTTTTCTTGTGAGACATCCTGCATACCCTCCTTGCACACTGGTGAAGAATAAATCCTGTGGGTGGTGAAACGAAAACTCCAGCTGTCTCCACTAAACCGCCTCATCAGCCATCACTAGTGCTAAAGAATAGATTTCTCCTTTCTCAGATGTGCCAGAAAAAGAAGATGACGAAGAGTAAGATTACATGGAATATGTAGCACCCAAACCACTTTTAGCAGACCTGGAACGTCTTAAAAAGAAGCAGGATCAGGCCGACTGGTTTCAGGTTGTTGCAGCAGTTATGGCTGTCCCCCCACAACTGTCAACATGACAATTGCTTTTCATCTCCTTGGCTCCAGGATGATGGTAACATAGTTGGTAGCTGTGAATATGGCTTTAATCTATGCCTTCAGCTATACAAGCCTGGAGAGAGACAGGGACACTTTTTGGGATTTTAATATATGATACAGTTATATGTGATTTCATGCACTGAGCGCTCATCCTTGTTGCTTCATTGCTGCTTCTGCTGTCCAAATCTTTATTTATAATTCAACCTAGCACTTATCAGAATCTCTTATTTATCCCCTAGCCACATTGCTAGGAGATTCTTCTGTGCTGGTCATCCAAAAGGACACTTAGTCTATTATTCTCCATTGGATTTTTGAGAGCACAATACTATCCCTTAGCTTACAGCTCTCCTGTCTGCCCCCACTGATTCCTGTATTAACGAACTGCCTTAGTAGAACAGTGTGCAAAATGGATGAATGATCCGGCAAACTGCACTCATATCTGAATTCCTAGCAACAGAATAATAGGCCTGGTGATATTCCTATGCACTGCAAGGCCTGTGCATCTGCCCCATGAAACTAGTGGACATATTGTATTTAAACAATTGCTGTGCAGTGATAACCAAACTGTTTGTTGTTTTTGTTCTTTTTGTTTTTTTTTTTAAAGAAACCTCTTTATTGACACAGGCAATCATGCATTTATATAATTAAAAACAAACCATGTTGACATATTTTCAGAAGCAAACATTACACATCACTTATAATCTTCTGTGCAGTCATTGTCAGTCAAACATTATGTAACTGATTCAATTCCTGCCTTCTATTAAACCTCATTCCTCCTGCAAACATTACTCATTGTTTTCTGTGCAATTTGCTCCTAACCCTTTTCTAAAAATCCCACTTAGAGTTCTTTTCTCTCTCTTACTACCTTTACTACTTTTAGTATGGTTGGTTTACACTTTGATTTACATTTTCCAGTAATTGTCTTATTGGCAGGCACCAGAATTAAACTAAGCAAGTCCTTACTATGTCTAGAAAACTCTGATTCTGTGTCACAGCTCAAAAAAATCCTTTCCTTAGTTATGCCAATTTGTTCATCTGAATTTCTGACAGAGTAGTCTAAATGGAATTTTTAAAAGTCTGTCAACTCATTGCACTTTCAAAAAATATGTTTCTGATTGCCTCTTTCTTCCTAATTACACCTCCAACATTTGCAATCTATTTGAGGAAAAATACTTGGAGTCTGCTTTGGGTACAAAAAATCCATGAAAGCACCTCCATGCAAAGTTCCTTAATCTTGTAGACTTTGTTGCATATTTGGAAGTCATACATATATCTTCATGTTGTTTCCTTGTGAATTGCTTTTCCAGTCTCTCTTTCCAATCCTTCCTAACCTCCTCTGATTGATTTCTATAGTTATCATTCAATATTTCATATACCCTAGTAACTATTCCTTATTCAGCAGCAGCTTCTGTTCTAGATTCCAGATTCTGCTAAAAATGCAACTGGTGCAGATCTTTCACTTAGGGCCCTCTATTCATTTCTATTTGCCTATATTCTGATATCAGTGCTTGATAAGGATGGCAATCTCTTGCTCTTGACCTGATGTGTTAGTTTGCATGTTGTTTCTGAATTGTATTGATCTGGAATTGCTTAAATGGTGAGACTCATTACTGTTATGCATTGAAATGGTTGGTTAAGTTCTTGTACATAAATGCACTGTATGCTTTATAAGCTGGTTAGGGGAATATTCATGAGGCCTACTTACAGGAGACTAAGTAAACCCCACAACTACTTAGGTTCATAGGTTCATAGGTAAGTACTAGGCTATCTGCCCAAGGGCATTTATAAGCCTAGCCAGAATTTGTTGGATTTCGCCACCCCCTCAGATTAGTTCCCTGTGCCTCTGTCCAGCAGAGCCATTAGTTCCATGCACCACTGTCCAGCAGAGCCACTGCAGTGATACCCGGGGCAAACTTTCTGTTTCCTATCCACCCGTCAAGGTTTCTCTTGAAGAGTGTTAGTGATGGGCTCTGCCTGATGTATATTGGAATCCTGTTCCAAAGCATGGGGAGTCTCTGGGATAGGAATCTATCCCTCCAGAATGTCCTATTTATCGTTGTGGTGAGGTTTATATCTCTAGAGCGTGTGGCTCAATGGGATTTATTTTTTTTTAGGTGGAGCATGTCCATCAATTCTGGTCTGGACATGGCCTTGTATGTCAGGCAGAGATCACCTCTGAGTAAGCATTATGCAACTGAGTACAGCTAGAGTTTCTTGAGTCGCGCTGCATAGGGCATCTGTCTGAGGCCAGTAATCCTCTTGGTGAGGTACTTTTGTGGTCTTTCCAGCTATTGCAGGTGTTGTGTAAGGTACATCCCAAATGGGGCATTGTATTCTATGATGGGTCTAATGAGTTATGAGTAGAGAGGCACAATAACCTCTTTTGTTCTAGATGCGAACTCTTTTGTGATTAGATGGGCCACATAGAAGGATTTTCTAACCACCATGGCAATATGATTATCAAAGGAGAGATTACTATCTACCTGGGTCCCCAGATCCCTTATTACATTTTCTGTATTTAGGGGACTACCACCTATGTGGTAGTTTGCTGGGACTTTGTTTTTTCCAAAGGGGATGACTATGCACTTTTTGGCATTTAGCTTGAGGTCATGATTTTGACACCAGGTATCCATCTCAGTGAGACCCATCTGGAGGGTGTCCGTATCAGCTGGAGAATCAATTTTGGGCCCTAGTTTGCAGTCGTCTGTGAACATGGTCAGCCATAGTCCTCCTATGCTTGCCTGTACCTCTGAGAAGTGTATACCAAACAGGAGGGGTCCTAGGACTGAGCCCTGAGGGATGCCACTTGTAACCGGTTTAGAGTCAGACGCAGAGCCTGCAACTCTCACCATGTGGGTTCTATCCATGAGTCAGTTGGCAACCCATCTCATGACATAGGGGTTTATGTTCAAGCTGGTGAACTTGTCTATAATACTAGAATGTGGAATGGTGTTGAAAGCCTTTGTGAGGTCTAGGTAGGCGATGTGGACCTCCTTTCCCTCGTCTAATGCCTTGGTAACCATCTCAAAGAAGTCCACCAGGTTTAGGAGGCATGATCTGCCCTTAACAAAGCCAAACTGGGTAGGGTCCAAGGTTTGGAGGTTCCCAATATCTCTGTTAATGAGTTCCAAGATGATGTGTTCCATAGCCTTGCAGATCAGGCTAGTCAGGCTTATAGGGCGATAGTTCCCGGGGTCTGTTGTGGCTCCACCTTTGTGGAGCAGGATAACTGTTGCTATGCGCCACTCTGTGGGTACGTAGCCTGTAGAGAGGCTGAGTTTGAACAGTGTGTTTAGGTGAGGGTTTAGTTCATTTTGGAGCTCTTGTAAGACACAGCCTGGGACACTGTCCGGTCCTATTGAAGCTGTGTTTTTGTCTTTGGATAGGGCTGTTTTAACCTGTGTGTCATTGATTGACGGGGCCCTACATTCTTCTGGTATGGTTATGGGCCGTTTAGGGGGTGAAAGGGGGTTGAAGTTTGCACTAAACCTGTCTGCCAGAATGTTGGCAATATCAGTCGGTTCAGTGTATTTTGTGCCATTCTGCACTAAGAGCAGATCTGAGAATTTCCACTTAGGTTCTTGACATAGCTAAAAAACTCTTTGTGATTATCTTTGGAGTCATTGGCAATTTTTCTTTCGAAACTAGCCTTGGATGATTTAATGAGGGATTGTAGATTCTTGCTGATACTGATCAGGGATGTCTTTCCTTCTTGGGATTTTACTCTTTTCTGTACTAGTTTCCTCCTTCTGTTCTTTAGCTTGTTTATGGCAGGGGTCTACCAGACTGGTTTCCTTTTCTTGAAGGAGTGAGTCGTGGTATTACTTGTGATAGCATGATCCATGCATTCCTGCAGATGCTCATAGAGTGCCTTTGTAAAGGTTTCAGCAGCTTGGACAGCATTGTCCTTTAGCATGGGGGCTGTGAACCCTTCCACCTTGGTCTTAAGTAACGTGAAGTTTGCTTTTGAAAAGTTTTTCATGGTGGTTTCCTTGATTGGGGGTGGGGGTGGAATGTGGATATCCAGAGTGAATAGTCTATGGTCTGATCTAACAAGCGAGGTGTTGCCCTCCAGTGTGGAATACCGGTCACCCATGTTGGTGATGACCAGGTCCAATATGTTGTTCCCTCTGGTGAGGGTGTTGACCAGTTGATCCAGGGTGTTTGAGTTTATAAATTCTAGGAAGCGTTGGGCAAGGGAGTTAGTACTTGAGTAGTTCTCCCAGTTTATGTTTGGGTAATTGAAATCACCCAGTATTAGGTTGTTTGGTAGGACCTTCATATTTCCCAGTGTCTCCAGAAATGCAGAATGGGAGTCCTGGACCATGGTGGGTGATCTGTAGCAAGCTACAATTTGGATTGCAGTTTTGCCATTTGTTAGTTGCACATGGATGATCTCTGATGCATTGTGCTGCGCCACTAACTTGGAGGTGTGGGTATCCTTGATGAATATGGATACACCCCCACCTTTTGTGTTTCGGTCCTGGTTCTGTGGCCAAAAGGTATGGTATGGGTTATAGCCTAGGAGTGCTGGGGTGCTCTCAGGAACCTTAAACCAGGTTTCTGTTACTGCACAGATGTCAATGTTCTCCATATTGAGGAGTGCCTCGAGTGCGTGCATTTTGAGGTTTAGACTTCTGGCGTTGAATAGCTTTACCCTCAGTTTTTGGTTACTTGTGCTATTTATGGTGGTGGGTTTGTCTTTTGAGCCTTGCCTAAAAAAGGCACTATGGGGGTGGCAAGAGCCTTGGCCAGTATTCAAAAGCCTAAGGGTGACAAGTGCAAGCCATCTCTTGTGAAGCAACGTGGCTTGTCGAGCATGTCATCCCAGGTGGACAGATACTGGATCCCCTTTGAATGACACCAGAAACTTAGCCAGTTGTTGAAATTGATCATTTTTTCTTCATACTGTGCCATCATTCTTGGTGAGGGCAGGATGCTACTCAGGGTCAGGGTCATACCAGCCTGGGCTACATGATCAGAGAGCTCTTCCACGTCTCTTTTCATGTAGTCCAGGGAGGTAGGAGGGGATGGTATGCAGCTAGATGTGGTAAAGGTGCCTCAAAAGGGGTACTATTCCTACTTTTAACTAAACTGGCAAAATTTAGCATAAAGATGGATGTGGAAGATGGGTGATGATTAAGGTTCGTGGTCTGCAGGGCTGCATGTTGTTAGCAAACATCTGTGATCCCACTACAGAAGACAGTTAACCTTTTAATTCATTTCATAAAACAGTTGTGTTTTTTTTTGGGCGGGCATTATTTTATTTATTTTATTTTATTTATTTGCAGTTTGTTAACTGGGAAAGTCCATTGGGCCAAAATGAGCACATTTTCAATGGAGGCCCGGGAAGAAAAGCTCCATATACAATTATTTCAAAGCTAATATTAATAAAGTTAATTTTCAAATCTACTAAAAACACAGTAATATAGAAGACAGAATAATAACATTTGAGCAAGGTGTTGTAGCAAAGCATTGAATGAAATTAAAACATAAGTATTTTGGAGTACATTAGTATAATTTTGTGTGCAGGCAGTTATGTACTTTTGGAAAGTGAGAGGATGACTGAGGAATGGAAAAAAAGTGTTTTGGTGCCAAATTTTAAGAATAAGGGTGATGTGCAGAGCTGTAGTAACTACAGAGGGACAAAACTGATCAGTCACAGCATGAAGTTATGGGAAAGAGTAGTGGAAGCTAGGTTAAAACGGGAGGTGATGATTAGTGATGAGCAGTATGGTTTCATGCCAGGAAAGAGCACTACAGGTGCGATGTTTGCTCTGAGAGTGTTGATGGAGATGTATAGAGAACGTCAGAAGGAGTTGCATTGTGTCTTTGTGGACTTAGAGAAAGCATATGACAGGGTGCCTCATATGACAGGGTGCCTAGAGAGGAGTTGTGGTATTGTATGAGGGAGTCGGGAGTGGCAGAGAAGTATGTAAGAGTGATACAGGATATGTATGAGAGTAGTGTGACAGCGGTGAGGTCTGCAATGGGAGTGATGGATGCATTTAAGGTAGAGGTGGGATTACATCAAAGATCAGCTCTGAGCCCTTTCTTATTTGCAATGGTGATGGACTGGTTGACAGACCAGATCAAACAGGAGTCCCTGTGGACTATGATGTTTGCAGATGACATTGTAATCTGTAGTGAGAGTAGGGAGCAGGTTGAGGAGACCCTGGAGAGGTGGACATATGCTCTAGAGAGGAGAGGAATGAAGGTCAGCAGGACTAAGACAGAATATATGTGTGTGAATAAGAGGGAGGATATAGGAATGGTGAGGATGCAGGGAGTAGAGTTGGCGAAGGTGGATGAGTTTAAATACTTGGGATCAATAGTTCAGAGTAATAGCGAATGTGGAAGAGAGGTGAAGAAGAGAGTACAGGCAGGATGGAGTGGGTGGAGAAGAGTGTCAGGAGTGATTTGTGACAGACAAGTACCAGTAAGAGTGAAAGGGAAGGTCTACAAGAGGGTAGTGAGACCAGCTATTTTATATGGGTTGGAGACAGTGGCATTGACAAAAAGGCAGGAGTCAGAGCTGAATGTGGCAGAGTTAAAGATGTTAAGATTTGCACTGGGTGTGACGAGGGTGGACAAGATTAGGAATAAGTATATTAGAGGGTCAGCCCAGGTTGGACGGTTTGGAGACAAAGCTAGAGAGGCGAGATTGTGTTGGTTTGGACATGTGCTGAGGAGGGATGCTGGGTATATTGGGAAAAGGATGCTAAGGATGAAGCTGCCAGGTAAGAGGAAAAGAGGAAGGTCTAAGTTAAGGTTTATGGATGTGGTGAGAGAAGACATGCAGGTGGTTGGTGTGATAAAGATCTTTATAAGGTAAGAAAAAATTGTTACTGTTCTTTATGGAAAGCCTAACTAAAATGGAATTATCCATCCCCCACCTCTACCACAGAGGTCAATATCTTCACATTTCTCAAGGAAAGAAAGTATAAACAAAATCAGACTAGTTAACAACCTACTTCTTTAATGTCAGCCAAGACGAAGTTGCTAGCTAAAATTTTGGCAAATACATTAGCTACTTACAGCCAGAACATGGTAAACCCTTCATAGCAAGGGTTTATTCCTAGAAGACAGGGGATTCCAGGTCTCATTAGGTTGTTCTACAACCTACAGCAGTTATAACAGAGCAGCCAGTAACCACATGTAGCTCTCTTTATTGTTTCTGGGGAGTCCACCAAGCATTGGTGTTGCCACCTGGGTTCTGGTAGCCAAAGCCAGTGTGGTCACCGATCACTCTGTATCTGAGCCCTTTGCAGATTGCAGAGTGAGCAGCAGGGGTATACACTCTCACCATTACTACTTTTCTTGGCAGTAGAAGCACTGAGCCTTTGTTAGCCAAATTATTCACACTGGGGTACTCCATCCATAGCTGGCAATATATTAGTTGATGCCTGATATGTAGATGATTGTGTTCTATGGATGCAAGATCCACAAGTACACTTACCAGAGGTATGGCAAGTCTTTCAAATGTTGGGGAAGTTTCTGCTGTCATGATAAACTGGGGGAAGACTGTGTTGTTCCTGCTAAACTATATAATTCAAAGCCTATGAGACCCCCTTAGAGGTTCGGGCATGCACTGGCAGTCAGAAGTGGTATGGTTGGAGATAAAACTTTGCAAAACTTTGACTATGTCACAAACAAATCTGAAAGCTTTACAACTTCTATTCCAAGAAAAATTCAGGTACTAGTGAAACTTAAAATTCCCACTGCTGGCAATACTCACTGCAGTAAAGATGGTTTAACTTCATAAATTAATGTTTTTCAGTGAGTTGCTACCCCTTCCTTGCTAAATGCCCAATTACTAGCAACATTCAAAAACTTTCTCACTCCAGGATTGGAAAAACAAAACTAATAAACAAGGTTGCGCTTGAAGAAGGTGAGTAAGGTACTCTGTTTGGCATGTATGAAAAGTCTATTCCAGAGATGGGGCAGCCTCTGGAAGACAAACCTGTCTCTCCAGCAGATTTTAGTGATGTTGCATATTAGATTCAGGCCTTTTGAGCGGGTAATGCAGGAGGAGTTAGACTTATGGATATGGAGCATCTCTAGTAGGGCAGGGTCCAAGATTGCCGTGTAGGCGATTCACAGATCACCTCTGAGCAACCTGTATGAGACTGAGTAGAGTGATAGTGATTTGAGCCTGTCCACATAGGACAGGTATTGGAGGCCATAAATTCTCTTTGTGAGGTATTTCTGTGGCCTTTCTACTTGGTGCAGATGTTTGGAGAGGTACATACCAAACAGGGCGTTAGACTCAATTATTGGTCTAATGAGGGAGGTGTATAGAGAGGTAATAACCTCCTTTTTTCTGGATGCAATCCCTTTACGTATGAGGTGAACCAAGTAAAAGTCTTTTCTGACCACTGCCGCTATATGATGGCCAAATTAGAGATTGTTATGAGCCTGAGTACCCAGGTCTCTCACCACAGGTTGTGTGTTTAGGAGGCTACCATTGATGTGGTAAACAGTAGGGGCAACGTTTTTGCCAAATGGTATTATGATTTTTTTTTTGCATTTAGCTTGAAGCCATGACTTTGGCACCAGTCTTTAGCTGCTGTAAGAACCTCTTGCTGTATGTTAACATCATTTGCAGTGTCAATGACAGCACCTGACTTACATTTGTCTGCAAACTTGGTCAGCCACAGGCCTTTTGTCTTTGCCTGGACCTCCGAGAAAAAGATGCCAAACAGTAGGGATCCCAGGACAGATCTCTGGGGAACTCCACTAGTGACAGGTCTGCTATCTTAGGTGGAGGCATCTATTTTGATCTTGAGGGTCCTGTCAGTGAGCCAGATGGTCACCCACCTGATGAGATAGGAATTTACACTAAGTTGTGTGTGTTAGCTTTTTGATAATGCCCGAGTGGGCGATTGTGTCAAAGGCCTTGGCCAAGTTAAGGTATGCTGTATGTAGTGATTTTCCTTGATCCAAGGCCTTGGTGAGAGTCTCAATGAAGTCAGCCAGGTTAAACAGGCAAGATCTGCCCTTGAGAAATCTGAACTGGGTGGGGTCAAGTGCTTGGAGATTTTCTATGCCCTTGTTTATGAGATCCATAATAATATTTTCCATAGCTTTACAGATCAGACTTGTCATGCTAATGGGGAGATAGTTTCCAAGGTCAGTAGTGACATCACCTTTGTGCAAGTGGATGACAATGGCAGTTCTCCACTCTGCTGGGATGAAGCCTTTACTTAGGCTGTGGTTGAATAGGGTGCTCAGGGGCGAAGCCAGTTCTTGCTGGCGATGGTGTAGAATACAGCCTGGGATACTATCATTTTATTAGGGGTTCCACCTGTGTCCCTCATTGACAGGGGCAGCAGGTGCTGACTAAGGTTTCTTTTTGGGGATAAACTCTTGGCCTCAGGGCCATTAGCCTAGTAACCTCTTATGATCCTATGATCTTATAATGGCAATGAAGGGCTATGGGGGACTGAGACTGCTGAAACTGTACTACTACTACTCCCAAACTACTGATTTAATGCAGTTCATCCTAACAAGGATGTATCAAAGACTGGTTTGGTATGGGTGGAGCTTGCCTTGTCCCAGCTGGAAGTGATCAAATCTGAGGGTAAGGAAACAAAGAGGATATGGGACCATGGAAATGGGAAAAGAAACTCAGGAATTTTTCATAGGTTCATAGGTAAGTCCTAGGATAGCTACCCTTTCAAGCCATTTTAAGCCTTGCTAGTTTCCCTTTAGGTGCTGGAGTTAACCTATACCAATTTATGCTACATTGGGATTACTCATTCCATTGTCGGTAATTATATATTGTCCCCAGTGAGAATGTCTGGTATTATGCAGTAGATAACTTAAGGGTACTCATGTGTGGGATAAAGCATTTAGGAGCTGCATCTGTCCATTGGTAGCCCTGGTGGCAGTCCTGGGGTAAATGCTTCTGTTTTACATCCATAGATTCAAGTTGCTCTTGAATATGGACATTGATGGGCTTTGTTTTACATGGATGTAGAGTCTGTTTAAGAACAGTAGTATCCTATGTGAAATATACCTGTCCCTCCACGCTCTTCTGCTAATGTTTCAGAAGAGGTTTGGATCCACAGACCAAGTATTTCTAATGCCATTTTACTTGCTGATGTGCAGTAAATCCATCAGAAATGGGTCAGAATATGCCTTCTGTGCCAGACACAGGTCACTTCTTAGCAGCCTGTACAGAATATAGTGACAGAGCTCTGAGTTGGTCCATATATGACATATGGTATAGACCTTGTATATTTCTTGTACGGTATCTCTGTGGGTGTTCAAGTTGTTGCATGGCTATGGACAGATACATGTCAAAGGAGGCTTTATACTCAGTGATTGGCTTAATGAGAGCTGAGTAAAGCAGAACAGTGACATCCCTCGATATAAACAATCCTTTCATTTATAAGCTGAGCAATATAGATTAACTTTTTTCTGACAATGGATAGATACTAGTTCAAAGTTAGGTCACTATCTACATAAGTTCCCAAATCCCAAACGTCTGGATCAGCGCTTTGGGGTATTTTGTTATTGTGGTACTTCCCTGAGGTAGATGACTTCCGAGAAGATATTAACATTTAGCTTCAGTCCATGATTTGGCACCAATTATTCATTTGTAACACACTTCTTAGGAGATGGCTAAATCATTTGGGGATTCCATGACTGTTCCTAACTTACAGCCATATGCAAATTTAGCCAGCCAGAGCCCTTTGGTATTGACTTTTTCTTCAGAGAAGTAAATGCCAAACAGGAGAGGTCTCTGCAAAGAACCCTGAGGAACTTGTGGTTACTGGTCTCTTTTTGGAGGTACTTTTCCCTGTTTTCAGTTCCTGCATCCTAGCTATGATCCATTTGACAATCAAGTGAGTAGCATATGAGTTTATATAGCTTTTTCACTATGCCTGTGTGAAGGATTGTCACAAAAGTTTGGCCAGGTCAAGGTACCCAGTGTGTACCATTTTACCTTCATCCATTGCTTTGGTGATCTTTTCAAAAAAGTCCACCAGGATAAGTAAGTATGACCTGTCCTTCATGAATGCAATCTGAGGTGGGTCAAGCATTTGGAAGTTCCCTAAAAGTCTTTATAGATTAGTTCCATTATAGGTCTGTCCATGGTCAGTAATTTGCTGGGTCTGTGGAAGTCCACCTTCATGCAGAGGAATGACTATAGTTGTTTTGCATTCACTCCATACAAAACTATATGGAGGTGGAGGTAGAAAAGTGTAGTTATGTGTGCAGCTATATCATGCTTCATGCTATTAAAATGCATCCAGTTATATTGGCATGACCCAGTGATGCTGCATTTTTAGCATTTGATAGTTCTTGTAGCACTTGGTCTTGTTTGATAGGTGGAGGCAAGCCAGTTTCAGATGTATCTTGAGAGACAGATGGAAGGACAAAGGAGTAAAATTAGAGCTGAATTTATTGGCCAGCAGTTTTGCATTATCTTCAGCTGAGTGTAAGTAACATCATTCACATCAGCTCAATTGCATTGCTGTGTTGTGCATTTGAGATTATGAACATAACTAATAAATAAAAATCAAAAATGCCTTGTGATTGTCTCTGGCTAGTGTAGCTAAGGTAGCCTCAGACTTGGCTTTGGTGGATTGTTTAAGCTCCAGAGTTGTTTGATTACTTCAATGATGTAGGGTCTAGCATTATGGGAATTACTCTTCTTACTTTGGGTCAAAATTATCTTCCTTTTATTGTAAAGCTTGTGCCTTATTGTTCTTCTACCATGTAGGTTTGTTTCTGGGGATTGCCCAGTGCTTGTTCCTACGGATACAGATTCATCCCTGCGTATTCCTATGGATACAGACGCATCTATGTAGCTATTTAGATGCTGGTATAGTACGGTGGCATACATTTCCACACAGTTAATGGAATTAATTGGGTTTGATGGGGATGTTAATGGAATTAACTGGGTTCGATGGGGATGTTAATGGAATTAACTGGGTTCAATGGGGATTTGAAACTTGCCAGCATATCACTTTGGGTAGTTTCTCTTATGAAAAGTATCTTGGGTGGAAGGGATCTCTGGTCACCCAGAAAGGACCACTTGTCATAAGTTATACTTGGGAATTGATCTAGGCTCATGAGTGCACTACAATAGACAATAATGCAATGTCCTGGGATGCCTGGATTGGGGGACATATCATTTTGGATAGATCTTTTCCCTGAAGCCCATAGAACCATGTTAACATTTATGAAATGCAAGGTGAAACATCGATGAGCTAACTTGTCATGGTGACAGTATCTGTAGCTAATTACCATAAGCAGTGAGAAAGCTGATGGGGGTGACAAATTAATGGATCTGATTAACTGGACAGTGGATGAAGGTGAGGCTAAATCCCTACTCCTTTCCTGGATGAAGGTGAGGCTAAATCGCAACTCCTTTCCAACAAGTACAAGTACCTAGATAATTACAATGCAGCTGTGTTTGAAAAGAAATACCATAAATCATTCCTTTTGAATGGTCTGTGGAGGACACTCAGTAGTCATGTACGCAATAATGCCCAACGGGGTGTGTGTTAATGTGTAATTAATACCTGCCCAGGGATGTTAGAGTCGGCAGGCCACTGCACCCCTGGAAGGGAGTTAATTACACATTAACACACCCTGGAGGGCATTATTGTGCTTAGAGAATGGGCTCGCTGTAAAATTATTGTGTTTTATTTATTTTTTTAAGTACTATTTTTTTTTTGTATATTTTTGATGTAAAATTGTTCCTCTGCCTAATGTTTCAAACTTTCTCTAGTGTATGTTAAAGGTGTTGGAGGAAGCGTTTTACATCAAAAAATATATATAAAAAAATAATATGGTACTTGAAAAAAGTAAGTAAAACACAATCATTTTACAGACAGCCCATTCTTTCTCACTCTCATACACAGCTTTCATACACATATTCACTTACACAAGATCGCTCTCACTTTCTCTCAGACACACACACACACACACACACACACACACACACACACACACACACACACACACACACACACAGTCACTCTTGCTTTCATGCACGCATTCACTCAAGCAAACAGACAGAAACATGGACACACACACGATCACCTTTCTCTCTTACTTTCTTACATGCATACACTGTCTCTCTCTCATACACACACACACACACACACACACACACACACACACACACACACACACACACACACACACACACACACACACACACACACACTGTTTATTTTACACTCGCTAAACAGCAAAAGAGCTGCTTAGCAAGTGTAAAATAAGGGCAACCGGTCTGTTTTTCTCAGTCTGAGCTGCACAGTAGCTTGATAAATGGTGGACTGGTTTGTCACCAGGCATTACTTGTACATTAATACCCTGCTGGAGAACACTCATTCTCCAGAGTACTGATGTACAGTAAGACAATTCTCTAAGGCTCCTTAATGAATGCAGACTGCACGCTGTATTAGACAATGCAGCTTTACTAATGTCAAAAAGTGTATTTTTGGCAAATAACTTGTCTTCATTTGAAAAAGAAGTATAGGGCTGACTGAAAATGTTGACAATGAGGAGCTCCTGATGCCACCTACCTGAGTGTTTTATGGCAATGTCCCTAACATTTTACAATATGGGAAAAGTCCCACAAGGTAGTGTACTGGGTAATCAGAAATGACTGAGGCTGTAAAAGTAGCAATGGTAATTTTTCAGGTTATTTTCATTGTCGGCTGTTAAGGACATAAATGAGTTTTGGACCATTTTTCTTTTCTCCAGGGATGAGCTCATGTAGTACCATTGACTGACTACAATTATACAATGAACACTTGAAATACTGCCAGTCAATAGAACATTATCTGGGAATGGATATGTTTCATATATGGGAATATTGTTCAGTCTTAAACAATAGTAAGAAATGTTTTATTGTTGCTCTGTTTATATTGCTTTGTTGTTGGTTTAATAAAGTTTGACTTGGTTTAAAAAATGATTTGAAGAAGCAGCTGTAACAGTCATTATAATAACTGCATATGTTAAGAGACGGGGCTCTGAGTCTGTCCATATATGACATATTTTTTATTCCTTGTATCTTTCTAGTAAGGTATCTCTGTGCATGTTCAAATTGTTGTATGGCTCTGGACAGATACAGTGTGAATTAGTAAACAAAGAAGAGTATGTTAAACATACTTTAGTATCAGTATTCATAAATTGTTCTGCATCATCTGACTCTACCATATTTTCCCTCCGTCATCTTGAATTTTAAGGCAGGCACAATTAAGACTATATATTTGTTTGTTATAGTAGCATTTGTGTAGAGCCCTAGTGGATACACTATGTAAAAAATACTGCCCAGCTGCAAGAACAGATATTAAATGCATATTTATGCCTAATAATTTAAAATGTTGGCAGGTAGCCTAATTGCCATCTCTGCACAGAAGCTCAAGAGAATCCTAGTCATAAACCTTGTCTGATGAATTTCATTAGGATGCATGCTTTACCTGTCATTTATAGTAACACAATAAACCTTAGTTTTCTTGCAACACTGAGTATGCAGTACAGGAAAAGAGATTTCATTAGTCTTGTGACAGAAATGGTAGCAGACTCTATTACAATGTGTATAGATGAATGGGAAGTCTTTGCAAATTCTTAAACTTAAAATGCCAAAAAGCCACATTAATACATTTATGGGAACTTAATATAAGCAGTGAAAAATAAAAATCCATCATACACATATAAATGGATATCTGCAAGTCTAGCATAACAACAGCAACAAATTATTGCTAGTGCAAACTAAAACAATATTGCAATAGCAAACAAAAATCTAAATTATTGACCCTCAGCCATTTCTTCCTATATTTTATCACTAAATCTCTGTCAAAGATCTATTATAAACACTATATTGTTTATAAGCACCTGAAAAGACCATAAGTTATTCTTTTATTATGGACAGCTAGTGTCTATTTTCAGTGGAGTCCTGGGGAGAAAAGCTCCAGACAGTTACAGAGTATAAAGAATGTAAGATAAAAATAAATAACACTCAGGATGACAAAGTTTAAGAATACACAATGAGCTAATAATATAGAGATAAAGTACAGTTGTGTGATCTGACACTGCAGTCTTTTGACATTACAGAGCTTTGGTATAGTGTAGGCATACAGAAAACAATATTTACAGTATGTACAAGGGACAAAGAGAAGGAGTGTAATACAGTATTATGTGTTGACTAAAGCATAAAGGGGAACCTTCATTCAGCAGGGTGGGAGTTCAGGGAGGTCCATTGCAGGTACATAACTGGTTGGTATGTAGATGGTATTTTAGGTGTGTTTTGAAGGTGGATGTACATTTTTGTAGCCCGAGGTCAGGAGGCAGGCTATTCCATATTTTGCAACTTCTTGATTGAAGAGCAATTCCCCAGAACTGTTTTTACAGTGGTTAGTTTCTATCAGAGCTTTGTTACTGAATCATAACTGCCTGTTTGAATTGTAGAAATTTAGGAGACCTGTCAGGGCAGGTTTTTTTTCAGGATAGTATAATATCTGGTGTGCCAGATTAAGTTGGTGGTATCATTGTAGATTTGGGAATTCTAACCAGTGTAGTGTATGTAGGGATTGGCAGTGGTGGGAGCATGATCTGGCATTGGTAGTGAATCTGGCGATTTTGTTATAGCATGTGGAGAGTTTATTAAGGTCTGCTTTATTTAGATTTGTTAGTACTGGGCATGCATACAGTAGTGTTGATAGCAAATGGGGTCTGGCTATGGCGACTTTAGCTTCAGAAGTTAAGTACTGTTTGCAGCAATAGAGGGTCCCCAGTTTCTTATGTACTTTGGAGACAGTAAGGGATATATTTGCTGTATTTTAGTTGTTGGTAAATCCTAGTAGTTTGGCTTCTGAGACTAGGGTAATAAGGGTCTTGTCTGCTGAGGATATGGAGAAGTTGTATGATGGAACAACATAAGTTGTGTTTTTTGGGGGGTTTAATATTAATTGGGAGTTGTTTAGTCAATTTTCTATTTCGGTAAAGGATAGTTGGGTTTTGTGTTGGAGGAGCTGAATGTTGGATGCAGAGCAGATTAGAGGTGTATCATCAGCATACTGGAATATTTTGGCTTTTGTAGTTGCAGAGTGGAGTTGATTTGTAAAGATATCAAACAGGTGGGGACCAAGGATGGAGCCTTGGGGTACACTGACTGTGACTGGGAGTGGGGAGGATAGGGAGTTAAGCCATTTAACAGATTGTTGGCCATTGTCCAGATATTTTTTAAACCAGAGCAGGGTGGGGCTGTCAAGGTTCAGATCTGAGAGGCAGGTTAGGAGTTTATTGTGGGAAACTGTATCAAAGCTTTGGATAAGTCTAGAAAGGCAGACCGTATATTACCTTGGTTCCTGTATGTGTTTATGATGCCGGTGAAGTTAATTACATCTGTGGTAGTGCTGTGGAAAGGGCAGAAGCCATGTTGTGTGTTGGATAGGAGGTTGTTGGAGAGAAGGTGGGTGAGGAGTTGATAGTGCACGCATCTTTCTAGTATTTTGGATAGGGGGTGAGAGGATTGCAATGGGTCGATAGCTAGATCAGTGGAGGATCCACCTTTGTGGAGGGGAATAATAAAAGAGGATTTCCACAAGGTTGGGATGGTGTGCCCAGTAATAGTTCTATTTATTAGCATTGTGACAGGGTAAGCTATGGCCCTAGATGCTAGCTGGAGGAATTTGGCAGGAAGATTGTAGGCAGCAAGGGTGGTTGGTTTAAGCTTTGTTAATAGTTTTTGTATGCTAGAAATTGGTATTGGTTTGAGTGAGAAGGGGCTAGTATTATTCTGGGGTTCCAGAGGTTGGGGTGGTTGATGGGGTTTGTATTGTTTATGATTTTAAGTATAGTGGCGGTGAAGTAGTCATCAAAACTGGAGGCTATGTGTATGTTTGACTCGTCTATATTAGGTTCTTTTCATTTTATTATCAAGGGTTTCATTTATAGAACCTTACAATATCAGAAAATAATGCATACTTACATCCAAAAAGGGACAGAGAAGATTCCTGAGCAGAGTTAGGATTGTGCCTTTAGTAATTTTCATGCATGTGTCTGTTGTGTGCAAAACATTTTTCCAGTGCATCAATTATTTAATAAAGCACACACTGAAAACAAATCAGTAGGGCTATTTTGAATTGCACAAAAAGTGAGTAATCAGCAAGACTGTTATGATTCCCAGCACTATAATTTGTCTTGAGTTGTGACTCCCACATCTCAATTTTGTCGAACACATTAATTTACCAGTTTTCATTAAAATTGTTTAGGATATAATTTTCTGTCACAGTTATAATCTAAATATCATGGTTCTATGTTGATTTTCGAAAATGTTATAATGCTAATTAATTAGGGGTAGGTGTAAAACTTAACATCTCTCCAAGAAAAAGTAAACAGACAGAAATATTTCTGTACTTGCAATTTTTCCCTACACTTTAGCATTTTTGAGATCATCTGCAAATTAGTGTTAGACTTAATTTCCATGCATATTAATTACTACCTCACTAATAGATAACATCAGCTGTATACCTTTGGCTGTTTATATATATAAAACAGAAATTTAAGTAAAAGTAATTGCTGTTCTCATATACTGTGGTTAGTCTAATGTGTATAACACGATGATGTTACATGACAAGCAGAGTTGCCTGTACAGAAAATGTATTTTATCTTAAACCTACAATAAAATTTTAAACACTGAGTGAATTTCATACATTATTACCAAGCAGTCAGTTATCTTGCATAGCTTTTTCAGAACTGACACATATTAAGAAAAAGGAAATACTGAAAAGTGAAGGAAAAAGAAAACAAAAAAATGCATTGCCTCTCCATCGTAATCATCCTGAAGTAGATTATGTCAAATATGATTGTGTCTTTCCTATCACCCATCACTAGCAGCATAAATGAGCAGCCCGTCAAGATGGAGGAAGGAGATTAAATTCCAGTAAATAACTGTCATTCTACTGACTGAGCCACTGAAAAGTTGAATGCTCGACCGTCAGCTCTAGATAATTAATACAGTGAAGTATTATGCATGTCTGCAGAACTCATTAATATAACTCCAGGGAGAGAAATTTTTGCTTGGTAAAATTAGCCTTTGCTCCGCTTTCACTTGATTTCATGAGAACACTGTAAAGTCACCCAACTGCCCGCAGCAGTTCTCGGAGATTTTCCATTATCACCTTATATCACACATGGAAGGGAAGCTGTTTCAGATTCATTGTCACATGACAGATAAGTGAGGGGAAGAAGCATTGTACAACAAGAATGAATGGATTTGGAAGTAAAACCATTCAAAGTTCATAAGAAAATAGAGAAATATTTAAATACAACAGCTGTTCCCTTTTGTTGATGAAGGCTGCACTTAATGTGTTTTTATCTATTTTTTTTTTTTCAATTATGTAGAACACTAATAGCATCACTTTCACATATTTCTTAATATTTTGTAATTGAAAATTTAAAATTCATTAGTCAGTCCCAAACATACTTTTCTCTTCTATATATTGTCGGTGTACTTCATAATCTGATGCTTCCATATCGAACTGTACAACTTAAAATGAAGTCAGCTGTGGTAGATGTTAACAACAATGGCATTTTAATACATAATTATTTAAGCTCCAGTCTGCATCTTCTGGGTAACGGAGATATCTTAGAGTACAAAGATATATCAGAGTTCATATTATTTAATGATGCCCATATGTTGCATTGAAATCAGTCCAGTGATGATCTGAGCTTCTTAATTCTCGCACATATGGTCTTGCTAGCAGGTTGAGCCTGATATCATGAGTTACATACAAACACAGTCATCAGAACATGACCCCATGTGACTGCATTCTGCAAAGAAAATGCATAGATTGCAGGTGTACAACCGTCTTTTTCTGCCTGTGTTACAGACTCAGTACTCTGATGTACCTCTGTTTATAATTTACTGCTGACCTATGTTACCTGATGTGGTATAGATTTTACAGGGAGACTTTTTTTTCAGAATAAACAAGATAGTAATAGTTAGCAATTCAATAGGCATACCCTAAAAAGAGAATTATGCAGCATATGAATGCAGAGGCAGATTATGTTTATGAATTAGTAATTATGTGTAATCAAAAAGAAATATTCTTTTCAGTCCTTCTACATTTTTAAAGATGCATTTAATGTTCAAACACTAATTTCATGCTAGTATAAAGTGATGATTTTTTGCAAGATATATATTTTAATGTCAAATGGCATGAGATTTTATTAGGGAAGGTTTTAATTATTCAGACTGCATATTTACAAACCTGTTTAGAATGTGGTTCATGCTAATGTTTTCTTCAAATCACACCAAAATGTACTAGTGATTTAGGTACCCTACTGTGAGCTGACTTAGGCATCTCCATAACACTTTATTTCGAAAAGGTATCGAAAATGCATCTTCAATAACAAGTACAGCAAACATTCAGTCCCACTTATTTTTAGATGAAGCATGTGTCCGCAGTTAATTACGAACTTTGTGTAGATGTCAAGTAGGACAGGCTACTGACGTCTGAGGTTATTTATTTTAAATACCATTATTTAATTATCACTTAAGACATGCAAATACACATTAACAGTCAACTAAACACTGTTTTAACATTTTTTTATTTGAATACAATACACATTATATATATTTTCATTGCTATTATTACTAGTCCAACACTACAAAAAAATGTTGAATTTCTACCTTCCCTTAAACCTCACTACTCCTCCTACAGAACATTATTCTGCATGTATTGTTACACAGTTTTATTTCTGTGTAATTTGCTCGTTTTCTTTTCTAAAGGTCCCACTTCCAGTTCTTTTATCTCTTTTATAATATTCAGTACCTGAAATACAGTTGGTTTAGACTTTGATTTCCATTTTCTAGTAATTATTTTTCATCAGCGAATAGAATTAAAGAAGGCTTTACTATGTCTAGGCAATTTAGATTCTGTATCTCAGCTCAAATGAATCATTTCCTTACGTAAAGC
Organism: Protopterus annectens; assembly: GCF_019279795.1. Taxonomy (NCBI): domain Eukaryota; kingdom Metazoa; phylum Chordata; order Ceratodontiformes; family Protopteridae; genus Protopterus; species Protopterus annectens. Next base: position 26,413,205 of record NC_056727.1, on the reverse strand, counting down.
CTTTTGCGTACCCAATATTTCTGATAGAGTGCTCTGCAGGGAATTTTTAAAATCTACCATATCATTATACTCCCAAAACATATGTTCCCAGGTACCTCTCATCGCCATCACACCTCTACATTTGCTATCTACTGGAAAAAAAATACTCTGAAGTCTACTTGGGTGTAAAATAACCATGGAAACAATTCCAAGCAAAGATCCTACACATTCTGGATTTGGTTGCATACTTGGGAGTCATACATTTGTCCTGCCATTGTTTTCTTGTAAATCGCATTTCCAGTCTCTCTTCCCCATCTTTTCTAACAACTTTTGATTGGTTATTATAGTCATTGTGCAATATTATATATGCCCTACTATCCATTTTTGTAGCAGTAGCTTCTGTTCTGGATCCAACTAAAAACTCTAGCAGAACAGGTCTTTCACTTCCCTGTCCCTTTTTGTTTGCCTGTACGCTGAGATCAAACAGTGTTAGGGAAGGTAGTCTCTATCCTGCAATCCAAGTGTCTTCTTGGCCTCATCCCACTCTTATTACTTTTCCTGCTTCAGTTATTTGCTCCCAATATCTTGGTTCTTTTGCTAGGTTTCTCCAGAAAATTCCAGTAGGTCTGAGATTCTTGTCTCCTTATTGATATGTTCTTATCTGATGTACAAGCTTTCATCAGTAGAGTTGTTTACTACCTTAGCTTTATTTTTCAGTGCAGGTACTTCATTGACAATATCTAAGTATGGGTACATACTAAATCTTCTTTTAAGTGAAAACAGGACAGAGAATACATGCATTTATTTTTTTTTTTTGCATCAGTGTTATTTCTCTTGTTTTTCCAGTTACACTAACATTCCTCTAATAATTAAAATGAGATTTGTGAATTATTTTCTATATACTTAACCTGGATAAAGAAATATTTGTGGTGATGACACGTAATCTCTTAATATTTTAATGCTGTACTCTGTATCTAGCATATGGGCGGCCACGGTGGTGCAGTGGTTAGTGTTGCCGCCTCACAGCAAGAGGTTCTCCGGTTCGATTCTCAGCTGGGGTGCCTTCTGTGCGGAGTCTGCACGTCCTCCCTGTGGTCGCGTGGGTTTCCTCCGGGTGCTCCAGTTTCCTCCCACATCCCAAAGACATGCTGTAGGTGGATTGGACACTCTAAATTGGCCCTAGGTGTGAGTGTGTGCCTGTGTGTGCCTTCTGTGGAAGGTTGGGCTGGCAACTCGACACTGTAGAAACTCCACTGCCAGTCATGAGCAGACAGGTGATCCACTGTGGTGACTCCTAACTGGGAAAAGCCAAAAGAAGAAGACTCTGTATCTAGCATAATTACCATGTCATGTTATTGAATGTAAGACACTGTACCTGTGAAAGGAAGAACTTCACGTATACTTCTGACATATTTTTGAAGATGCTTTATGCAGCTGTGTGCTTTCCTGTATAAGAACCCCATTTCTATAGCAATAGGTGATTTGTTTAAGTGACAGTATGGGGTGACATAAGATTCATTAAATATAATAACTATGTACATTTGCAGCTGACCTTGAGTATCATCTTTACTGACCGATGCTAACTGAAGATTTAGTTGAATGATCCCTCATATTTGTCCTGGGATGCATACATACTCCTTATTGTAAATATTTAATTTACTCCTGCTCAGAGACAGTCTCCAAAGATTCACCAGACTAGGTGTCATTGCAGTTCTTAAAGGGTGACAGAGGTTTGCAGATTTCAAAATGCCTACCATGCCATGTGCAACTTCACCCTGGAACTCCTCACTTGGACCCACTGGAGACTGTTTTTCTGGCAAATGCTTCTTCAAATTCAGCTGAAATAAGAGAATACAAAGAATTTCCATGCCTCAGAGCTAAATATCTGGAATTATTTTAAATTGGTTGAACTGTTGTATGTCTATGGATACATGTGAAGCATAAAGAAGCTTCAGGAAGTGTTAGCAGAATAAGTTGTAATAGAAAATTATATTACTGTAATAACAAAATTACCACACAGAAGTGTAACAACTACACAATATGAAGGAATCAAAGCACCTATGTTACACTATCAGGTCAGAACTGTGGAAACAGAGTCTGCTGTGGTGAATATGGACCCTAGAGTGCAGAAAGCAGAGATGTAAATTAACTTTTTACCAAACAGACTAGAATTGGGAAGAAAAGATGGCTGCCCATGAAAATATGAAAATAGATCCAGGAGGAATGATAACAGAATCTGTCGGGTTCCAGGAAAATGAAAGGAGTAATATCTTAACATTTTTTAAAATAATAGATTAAACAAATGCTATTCCTATGTTGGGGGTCTTTCCTGTGGGCTTGATGAAGGTGATAACTGCCTTTACCCATGACCCAAATCTTCTCACAACAATCTCAGATCCATTATAGAGAAATATTTATTTTTTTATGACAACGGACTTGTCTAAAACCATGAAACTAGGAAATTATATTTCATTTTTTCCTTCTTTTATATTTTATTTAACATCTGTTAAACAAGTAAATGAGCTACTCTGGAACCCTCTACAGTCATGACCAGTACCTTATATGGCAAAGACAAGGAAAATAAATACAGTCTTATTAGGAAGCAAGGAAAACACATAAAAACAATGTTTATGCTTTACATACTCAAGAACAATGTATTTTGTGCACAAAAAATGCAAAAGAGAGAGAGAGAGAGAAGGGACAGAGAACAGCATATAATGGACCCAGAATGTAGAGTAAAATAAATCTTATGGACAAAGACTGAGAAGTAAACAAAAGAATAATAAAGGAAATAAAGAGAAAACTTTTTAATTTCTTGAATGCATGTAAGAGCTACTAGCAGTAGTTGGTAAAGAAAAATCACAGAGGAGAGGGACAGATTTTAGGAGAGTTAACTTGCATCTCTTATGCAATTACATGGGTTCCTATAGCGCGATCGAAAATCGTAAACGGTGAATGTGTATTGATCGAACCCGATTGGTTGAAATGTCAAAACATTGCACGCGTAACACGGAAATCACCCTAGGGAATATTTTCCCTTTAATTCAATGCAGTGCGATCTTGGAGTAGGAATATTTAAGTAGTGGGGGTGTAGGGGGTGCAGGGGGGCTTGCCCCCTGCCTACAGTGTTTAGGTAAGCATAGTTTTTTATTTTTATTTTTTTATTATATTTTCAAAATTTCAAACATCGCTCATATGGTGTCGACCATATGGTGTTCAATGTTTGAAACTTTCAAAAATATAATAGAGACCAAATTACATTTGTTTTCATTAGTGAGATGAGGGTGAAGTGTTTGTTTTAATGTTTTGAAGCTAGGTATTTGCTAAATATAGCTGGGCTGAGTATTCCAGCATGCAGGGGCAATTTTAGACAAGGGTCTTTCATAGGTGGAAAGAGTATAGGCAGGTTTTTCCATCTGAAATGTATTAGAGCTTGACAGTGAGTAGTTAGGGCACTTAGATAATTTATTGAGCAGGGGGACAGTATATTTCATGGATCAGTTTAAAGATAAGTCATTTTAGGAGAAGAAAAGCTCTAGATCAGACAGGAAGTAATTTATATTTTTTGGTGGGGTAAAATAATAGGCATTGGTTTGATAATCTGATGATAATGAGGAGCTGGGTATTTTAGCAAGAGGAATGAAAAGTGCATATTCAAAATTGTGTAATAATGTTTTTATTGTGAGTATTAAATTAAATAGAAATGTAAGGGGTTGATAGAGTTTGGCACTGCTTATCCTAAGAATGCTATGCTGAACAGAGTGAAAGAATGGATACCAGTAGGAAATGATTTAACAATGTTTCTGAATCTCGTTTCTTTTGATAAACCTAAATAAGATGGGAGGGTGGTTGATAAACTTATGAAGGGGAATGTTTGGGGTGCTGAGTATAAGAGGGGTTACTGATAGTAGTTTTTAAAATCAGTGATGGTTAGGAGTAAACATTTGTTGTCTGTGCTTGTCTTGGGAAAATGCTGGAGGGGACAAGATTTCTTAATGGTTTCCAAATTTCTCTGCTGTGTCCACAGTGGGTGTTTTTGATTGATTGCAGTACTTTGATTTGTTTTGACTGGATACTAGTCTGCCCTCTTTCTGAATTTTTTTAAATCTTTTAAATCATTTTTAGTTTTAATGTATTTATTATAATTATCTAAATCACAGGGATTAGCCTTCCAACCTGACCAGGATTGATTTCTCTTTTGCCATAATTTTTTCAGTCAATCAAAGTGAATGAGAAGCTCAACATCAGAGTTTTGTAAGGCGATATATCTTTTTTTGCATGGGGAGTAAAATAGTTTTGAAGATAAAAAGGGTAAAAATGTGGTCTGGACAGTGAAAGGCCAGTCAATGCAGCTTGGCATTCAGGAAGTCAACAGAGTTATCAGGTAAAGTTCTACTGTAGACAATAGTAGGGGTATTGTTTATGTTTGAAGGTCCAGAACAGAAGTATGGGACATTGGTCACTAAGGTTATTGGGGAGCAAATACAATAAGTGTAACGTTTCATGTATATTAGTTGGGTCTATATTAGATCAGCGAACGCTTAAAAAAGCGAATGCTGATTGATCGACCTTATGTAAGCGAAAGCTTACAATCTCGAACTGTCAGATCAGCGATTGTTTTCCTAGGGAAAAAAATCGCTGATCCAAAACACATACACACAACACAAGCACACCAAACAAACAGAAATCCACACACATACACCTAAAATCTGTCACCTAACCTTACACTAAACTATGCACACACCACTAACTATCCACTTACCTTAACCCAAACCCTAACCCTAAGGTCCGTCACTATCGCACACTCACCTCACCCGTTCCCTAACCCTAACTCACCTAAATCTGCCCTAATCCTCATGTCCACACAATCGCACACATACCTAACCCGAGCCCTAACCCTAACTCACCTAACCCACCCTAACACTCACATCCACACAATCGCACACTTACCTGAATCTGACCCGTAACTTTCCACCACAGCACTGAAAATACCGAAGCAACAGAAATGGAAAACCAAATTCTTTCCCTAGGAAAAAATTTGAGTTTCTGTTGCTTTGATATTTTTAACTTTCGTTAAAATAAGGTTGATCAATCAGCGTTCGCTTGTTTAAGCATTCGCTGATCTAATATAGACCCTATTAGTTAAAGCAACATCAAAGATTATAAATTTGAAGGCAGTAACATTGGGTCTGCTCCAGTCAGACACTAATTGTATGAGGTTGCATGTTCTGTTATGTTGTGCCTTAAATGGTCCAAGACATTCTAGAGAGAGATTGTACACCGCTATCAATATCAGTTTTTTTCTTAACTTTGGCGTAAATAAGAATACTGCTTACAGCTGTTTCTAATAATAACAGAGTGGATGAATGTAAAACAGCAGCAATAAATAGTTTAATGTTCTGCAAGTACAAATCGGACTAGAAGGCAAACTGGATGTTTCAGTGGAAGCAGAGTTGCTTCTTGCAATAAAACGGGGTGACAGATTAGCAGCCATTTTGTAAATATCAAGGTAGTGCTACCTTACTGTTGACTAGGCCTGTTGTCGGTGAAGGTATTATTGGTAGGGATAAAGCAATCAGGGATGTATGAAGAGTCTTTTAAACATGATTCAGATATAGATATCAGACCTTAGGGATGTTAATTAGCCTAGCATTCAAGTTGGGTCCATTTCTCATTAATGCTACATATGATCTTGGAGGTGAGTATGAGGCTTTTGAAGAGGTTTCATGCAGGAATTGGAGAAGGACTTGGTTTGTAAAGAATATCCCCAGCTATAAAAGAAGTAGGGATCTAATAATGATCAATGCTTGTTGAATCTAGTTGCTTTTGTAATGAAAGTAATATGTAATAGTTGCTATATTTTTTTGGCACTTGCCATGAAGACAAGTGTTGGCATTCCACCATGTTGGTATCTTGGTAGTTAATGGAATGATAAAGAGTGGGTGACGAAGGAAGAGTTAAGTATGGGTAATATGATTCCTGTGTAGTGATAGCGAAGGATAAGAGAATCAGAAGAAGGGTATGGTAATCAATAAGTTTCCCAGTCACCATGCAGCAGTAATGGGGAGTACGGGATAGATAATGTATAAGTATAGAGCATAATGATGGGTAGGTTGCATACTTATGAAAGGGCAAAATCTGCCCAATCTAATGGAAGGCTAATGGAGTTACATGGGTATGGATGCAACAAAATATGATACAGTCTGAGAAAATTCTGGGCAGCGCAATGGTGCAGTGACAGCGTTGTCGCCTCACAGCAAGAGGTTCTCCAGTTCGATTCTCAGCTAGAGTGCCTTCTGTGTGGAGTCTGCATGTCCTCCCTGTGTTCGTGTGAGTTTTTTCTGGGTACTCTGGTTTCATCCCACGATACAAAGACATACGTCTGAAGCGTTTCTCCCCAGGCCTCTGGTGAAAATTGGCTTTGTTCCAAGTTGGACTTCCCAGTAAACAAATGTTAAATAAATAAATAAATAAAAATGTTTCCTTTGAACCCTGAATACAACAAGAAAAACGGTTTCCCAATTAAACTGTTAAAGCCAAGTAATATGGAGATGCATCTTTTAGAACCAGCTAAGCATTATCACTAGAACTGACAGTATAGATTCTTCTGATGTATTGTACATCACCCTTCAGGAAAGGACTGTGGCACAGGATGATACAGCTTACTGGCATACTGTTAACCCTAAGATATCTCTTATCCCTGAAATGGATTATTCTGTTTCTAACTCTAAAAACAAACTAGGAATTAGATGATTATTCTCTCCAAGTGAATATATGCATTGAAAAATATACGAAACATCTTATGCCTTAATCACTGCTATCTTCAGGTTTGCTTACTTACTATGATGATCTACGCCTAGCAGCTACTACTTCATATTATCACTAATACTGCTTTATTATGTAATTTCTTACTAATTTGTAGATGCATATTTCCCCATACAAGATTTTATTTAAGATGTTTCTGATTCTTATTTCTGGTCCATTTTTATCCATATAAGCAGAATAGTCATAATAAGACACTTTTTTCAGCAATGACCTGGGTCACAAGGTCAAAGGTAAATCCAAACATTATATGGCCAATGTAAGGTAACACGTCTATCAAAATTTCTGTTAGGAACACATAGGTTCTGGACATTTACTTTATGTTCTTCTTTTTTCATGCCTTGTATCTGCCTACTTGGCATCAGTTGTAGCTGTAAATGGTCATCAGAACAGTTCACTTATCTGGTTAACAAATATAAAACAAAAATAAAATAATAAAACTGAAATAGATTCACTGAGATAATAACTAGAACTTAAGATTTAACTCCAAACCATAATGCTATAAGGCAGAATTGTTACTACATAGCCAGCACTAATCGTTCATATATTTGAGCTATTTTGTAAAAAATACCTCTTTCTTTCTCAATCAAGGTTATATATATTGGTCTTTAATTTAGAGCACATTTCCTTTATGTTTCTGATATTGCTCACTTTTGGGAGGTAACAACAATATACTTTGTGAGGACACCAATTAAGTCATTTGCTTTGTATCAGAAAGTTATTCAGTATCATTTTATTATTCCTGATACAGCAGTTTAAAACGAAGTTCCCTTGCATTCCTTGCCAACAGTATTATATTATTGTTATTCAGCTTGTATATTACTGATTCTTTTCCATTTTATAGGTTTGCAAAGTGAATTTTAGATTGCTTTTGTCTCTCACTGGGGAAGTTTCTTAAGTATATACTTTTGGAGAACTGTATAAAGCTTGTCTGTTGCCATTCAGATTTTATGAAATTACCTTTATTATCACAACAGCGATAGTAATAAAATAACATTATCAAAAGAAACCCAGAATGAAAAAAGTCCAAATACATTACTTAAAAATAGTTTATCCCAAGCATAAAGAAAATACTGAATCCCGGGAATCAATAATGCGTACATTAAGTGTACACTGTTCTGAGTGAACAGACAACACACACATACCTTACACCTTCCTCCTAGTTTTAGTTTTTCTACTGATATTATTGCAGGTTTAAATATACATTAAGTGTACACTGTTCTGAGTGAACAGACAACACACACATACCTTACACCTTCCTCCTAGTTTTAGTTTTTCTACTGATATTATTGCAGGTTTAAATATACATTAAGTGTACATTGTTCTGAGTGAACAGACAACACACACATACCTTACACCTTCTTCCTCCTAGTTTTAGTTTTTCTACTGATATTATTGCAGGTTTAAATATACATTAAGTGTACATTGTTCTGAGTGAACAGACAACACACACATACCTTACACCTTCTTCCTCCTAGTTTTAGTTTTTCTACTGATATTATTGCAGGTTTAAATATACATTAAGTGTACACTGTTCTGAGTGAACAGACAACACACACATACCTTACACCTTCTTCCTCCTAGTTTTAGTTTTTCTACTGATATTATTGCAGGTTTAAATATACATTAAGTGTACACTGTTCTGACTGAACAGACAACACACACATACCTTACACCTTCTTCCTCCTAGTTTTAGTTTTTCTACTGATATTATTGCAGGTTTAAATATTGGCAGGAATTTATAAAGGTTACCACAAAGTGTAGACTACGGGTACACTTAGTGCAATCTTTCTGAGTGACTAGAAAGCACAAAAAAATGTGATAAGAATATTCTTGAATATGGATTGTGTACGCTTAGTGTAATCTTTATTAAATCTGCCCCAATAACTTTTTCTAAAAATATATCTAAGTCCATTTTGGAAGATTTACAAAGTTTATGACTGTATCTATGCAAATTAATTTACCATAATTGATTTAGAATTTTAATGTAATGCATGGAGCACTTTCATTGTCCACAAAAAGAGGTTAAATAATATCTGGTTCAGTGCTGCTGTAACAAAAGACTGACCATAATAACATTTAAATTGTTACCACCCTCTAAGCCTTGTTAAGGTTGGGTCTGCATTAAAAACAGACAGCTTTAACCAGAAAACAGCAGCAGGACATGAAATGGTTTTGTTTCAAATAATGTTTCTGCTTGCTGCCTGCCTAAGTACATCCGGTACTTTGGTCAGGCTTCCCTTAGACAAGGAATGCGCAAGAATGTCAACCCCTTCTCACTGCTTTACCTGCTTTCAAAGCCAACACAACACTATCACTTGTTTTTAATCTAATTTTTGACCAACTGGTAATGCATGGAGAAGACAAATCTCCATTTATTAAAAATAATTCTGATTGGGTCTCCAATTGTAATAAAAAATTATATGTTGACAACATGGATGACAAGATTCACTTTCTTAACATCCATGTCTCAAACCCATAACATGCTCATTAAAATCAGTGATCCAATCATAATCTTCTCTATCAAAGTCCATATTTATACATGACTATGTTGTATTATATACTTTATCAGATATAGTCCAATCAGGACTATCAGTAGCCTTCATGTATTTAAGTCCTCTCTCAAAGAAATTCTCAATAACTCATGGCTATGCCTATGCATCTCATCTGTATATCTATATTAACAAATACTTCACATTCTTACTAACCTAACCATACATCTCATCTGTCCAGATTTTGCAGAATGTCCAGATTTTTCCCTCAAATTTTTGGTCTGTTTCTCATAAAATTTGTCATTTTCTGGCAAACCACCGATAACTGAAATAAATAATGACACACATTTCAGTTACGGACTTTAGAGCTTTTAAAAAATGCATGCTAACACAAAACCTGTTATTCTAGCAACTTTCTAAGTTTATAAGAGCAATATTTAAAATTGGTAGCTATTTTTGGGCCTTTGTCCCCCATTCTTTCAGGTATTGTCACCATTTCTTGTACAAAGAAGTTGAGAGGTAGGAACCTAACCTCTCATCACACTGTCTATCTATACCTTTCAACACCTGACCTCTCTTCACCCTGAAGGTAGACTTACATCTTTTTATTTTTATTTCCTACCATAGCATACTGTACTTCTAATATTTTGTATATAGTGATCGCCATCTTTAATCATCTTTTTTTTTTACTTATTTTTAATTTTACATAACTAGTGTTTTCTCATGCTTTATGGTATCCTGTGCATTCCACTATTGTATGCATATATGCTTTTTAATTACATTTCTTCTAGTGTTTTGATGTTATTTAACTCCCTACCACTATTCTCCCTGGGACTCCACGGAAAATGGGTATTTACTACCTGTTTAGACTGTCCTGATAAACAAATATCAGTAAAATAATATGCAAATATTTGGAGACTTACATCATTTATGGCTGTCTATCATTGTGAGTCTTTACAGTTGTCTCTCACCATTGATAGTACATGATACTGGAAGGACAGTACTGTTTTGTACTTCCAGGCTTCGAGATCATTTGTATAACCCTTCTGTGCCTTTCTGAAGTGAATTTCTGGGGATATCATGCTCTTTTTTTAATTGTAGTTGAGCACCTGGCGAAACATCCTTGTGACTAATATCTATTGGCTTAATTGTCCAGTAGCACTACAAGAGTCTCTGTAAATTTTTTTTTACTTGCAGCTCCAGTGTGTACCACAAGGGGACCCCATTATAATTCCAAGAATCATAATAATGATCCAACCGCAAGACTATTAGAGTGAAGGTGGAGAACATATGCAAAGTGTGTCATAGCAACATGAAGTATTCCACTTGGGACGTGGTATATAGTCTTCTTCTTTCGGCTTTTCCCGGTTAAGGGTCACCACAGCGGATCACCTGTCCGCTCATGATTGGCAGTGGAGTTTTACAGTGTCGAGTTGCCAGCCTGGCGCCCAACCTTCCACAGAAGGCACACACACACATGCTCTCACACCTAGGGACAATTTAGAGTGTCCAATCCCCCTATTGCATGTCTTTGGGATGTGGGAGGAAACCGGAGCACCCGGAGGAAACCCACACGACCACAGGGAGGACATGCAGACTCCGCACAGAAGGCACCCCAGCCGAGGATCGAACCGGATAACCTCTTGCTGTGAGGTGACAATGCTAACCACTGCACCACCGTGGCCGCCCGGGACGTGGTATATAGTATACAGTAAAAAAGACTATGCAGATGTTTGTCTCCTGCAAAAACACTTTAAAGATTGTGACAGAGAGCTTCACTATGTTGTTTTACTGTTGAATTTATATTTTATTTTTAGTTATTGCACATTAGCTGGACTCATATTGCTTAGCTGCAATCTGCTCTTCATCTGCTTAATGACTACTTCTGCCAGTTACCAGATGCTTTAACTTAGAACACTGAGGAGCAAAGATGGTTTCATATGTTTGGATACTGAAGCATGCATCCTGCATTTAAGTTGTTTTTGCCCCCATGTAGTTGACCATCAACTGACTCTGCTGTCAATCCACATAAGAGCTGGCATTGGCAAGGAGACTGAGGTATCCCAGGACAGCATCACAGTGCTACCACAGGATTTCCAGCTTAATATCCAGCCATGCATGCACCCAGCAGCATTCCAAGGATCCCCAGCCATGCATGCACCCAACAGCATTCCAAAGTTCCCCAACCATGCATGCACCCAGCAGCATTCCAAGGATCCCCAGCCATGCATTCACTCAACAGCATTTCAAGGTTCTCCAGCCATGCATACACCCAGAAGCATTCCAAGAATCCCCAGCCATGCATGCACCCAGCAGCATTCTATGGACAGGGCATCCAATGTGTGCCAGTGGTGAAAAAAAATATTTTTGCAATGGGTTGATTTCAGCAGCCCATCCAACTCATCCTCTGCTACAGTCTGTGGTAGTTTGTGTGGTCTCCAACAGAGAAGTCATCCCTTTTCTGTGCCCTGGACATATGCCACTCCCTTTTCCATCCCCAAGATAGGCACAGCAGTCCTCCACTGCTAGTCTCTCAGATGACCAAGCATCTGAGCCATAATCAGGGATGTATCCCTCTATACTGTAGTGTGGACTTGTCATATCAGTAAACAATTTAAAGGTCTTCAAAGTTGATATTTTATTCACCACGTTAAGGAAGCTGTGGATATGGCTTATTTTAAAAGCTGTTTTAACAGAAATAGATACATAGGGTAACCCTAGTCAGTGGCACAGTGCTAAGGTATACAATTTTACTGATAGTGGTCTGAGGCTATCTAGTATCTCAAGTGTTAGAGAGCCAGGCTCGATGGGAAATGATTAATTGTTCAAATCAGGGTCTTCCCTGGGGGAGGATGTAAGGTTTTATTGTAATTGGATGGCAGGTTTAGTGACTAAAAAAGAATTTCAGAGTTAGAGATCTTCTTCTATGAGCTGTAAGATATGAAAACAGAGTCATATTCTTTGGAAACTGGGGTGAACTACATCCAGAGGACAACTTTGTGTTTTTACACTTAGAAGCCTCTTTAAGGGGATGATAACCGAAGCACTACCGAGACATTTTGTACAATTTTTATTTTGTATGATGAATACTGTGAATGCCCTGATCTAGAATATGTACTGTTGACTCTTCTGTGTATCTGTAGGCATTGTTTGCATTACTTTCAGTTGTAGAAGTAACAGTATTCATATGCTCCTTGCCTAGGATTGCAAACATTCACCTAGATAATGCAATTATTATTTAAACTGTAAACAAGTTTTGAACTAAGTCATTTATGACTTTACTCCATTGAACACCATGATTTAGTATACTGAAAGAGGTATGACTTCTTTTTTCCCATTTCTTGGCAGGTGGAAGAGAATACCTTTAGAATTTTATTATATGACAGTGTGGCTGTAGATGGGCTTCAGAGTATTTTAAGTTTAAACTGTAAAAGGTGGCAAGGTTTACATGCACTTTGAAACAGCATGGCCCTCTTCTCCAATCCTGGATGTGGAATGGGATTGTGTTTTTGTGATGTTTATGGATAGGACTGTCATTATTTTCAAGGTGTTCAGATACCATGTCTGAGTAAAAGGGTATCCTTTAATGACCTTTCTCATGTAATGCCATTTTTAGGAGAACTTGATTCAGTTTTACAAACTGAAGGCAATGTTCCTGACACATAAAAGGAAAGCTCCAAGAATCCAGAAATTATGTCAAAATAAGAAAGACAGCACTTGTCTGCTTAGAGATGTCCTGTTGGAACCAGTGCATGTAACAATCTCTACTACCAGTAAGCTGCAGTTTTTTAGTGCCGAGATGCTGGTGGAATGGATGGAGAGGAATAAGCACATGGTGAAAGAACAACTGCCCTTCTCAGGGAGGAAGGAAAGCTTGGGCTCCAAGTATACTGCACGTTCTGTCTCTGGTGGAGACTGCAATCCAGTCACAAGTACACAAACTTATCCAACTGTACTATAGAGCTACTATTCATCCTAAGCAGGTGATGGCATGAGTGCATGCATGTCAATGTTTGTGTGTCTATGGTAATCCCTACTATGGTGCATCACTGTATACACTGAGAGACAGTGCTGGGCTTTCATAAGTCAGCATAGTACCTTGGTTCATATTTATGACCACTAACTGGATGAACAAAACAATTCTTACTCGTTATATATTTTTAAGCTTTGTACCTACAGCAAGGAAACGTACCTTGTCTGCACAATTTATTATCCATTCTCACCTTTTCAAAGTTAACACATTCCTGAAATAGAAACTAGGTTGATGTCTAATGATACGTTTCATCATATCATTTGATGTCAATGCTCTGTAGTTCTTTTTGACAGCATCACATAGAATGCCAAAATCACTAGAATAGGTCAGTGTCAACCTCTTACCATACTCATCGGGCATAACCTGGACTACTGATTACATCTGATCACTACATCTAGAGAAAAAAAGTTTGCCTTGGTTCTGTCTCTTTGAAGAAACCTTAGTCCAACAATCATCATGTTCTTGGTTATGGTAACCTCTCTCCTTGAACTTGGCAAAATAGCTATTTCCGGTACTAAACCTTGATACTCTCAGGAACTGTCCCTTGACAACATACTTGTACACATGCCCAGCATGCATACTTGTTCCATGCAATATGCTATTTCTCCAACAGTCCTTCCTATATAGACCGGTGTGTATGTAGCCAACTCATCTTTCAATACCCACATCCAAAAAGTCAATCTGATGCTCATTATGTGATTCTGTAAATCACAGAAATGTAATGCTGCTCTCCAAAAAGGTAATAAATTTACCAAGGGTATCCATCGATCCATTCCATAAGAGAAAAATATCATCCACATTCATTTGTAATATTTAGTGTGGACAGAAAAATCATGGACCCCATTAGACTCTGATTCCCACTTGGCCATCACACCATTTGCATAACTATTAGCACATGGAGTTCCCATGGCTACACCTGATATTTGTAGTAAAAACTCATTTTAGGTTCATAGGTTAGTACTAGGCTAATTGCCCTTGCGAGCCATTTTAAGCCTAGCCAATTATGCCTTGTGAGACTCAAACCCTGCACCTTGTGTTTGTAAGGGAAACACCTTAACCATTAGGCCACCCTCCCAACTGTAATGGATGATCCCATGTAATATAAACCATCATTTTCTATGATGCTTTGTGGCCCACGTTTCCAGTGTTTTTCAGCCACTTCGATACTATAATGTCTGCACAATCCCCAGTGCAACAACCTTGCCACATTATTATGCCTTTCAGTATACAGTCCTTCTGCCAGTAGTATGTTACAACCTGCAACGAGGTGTGCGACTGTTTCCAATTTGTTTTTTCAAAACTTACATTGGTCTGTTTCTCCCACATGTTCAATGGACTTTGTAAACAAACTTGTATGCAACCCACTATATTGGGCCATCAATATTATAGCAATAACCCATGCCTGGGTGTGGGCAATGCTGGACCCACCCACGGTTGGCTTGGCTTGGTCACGAGGATGAAGCCCGAGTGGCCAAACAAAGCCAACCGTGGGTAAATCCAGCATCACCCACGCCCAGAAGTGGGTTCTTGCTATTATACAGTGACATTATTTAAGAAAAAAAATAATTACTTTTCTTAAATAATGGCATTGTATAATGCCTCCTTGCTGCCCTTCGGCAGCTGTCTGATATTCTGCGGCAGTTCTGATGTACTGCGCATGCATATGCCTACGCAGTACATCTGAACTGTGGGCAAAAGCAACGGAGAAAGCAAGATCACCGTTGCTTTTTGCAAACTGTCTCGCTATGTTAAATGGGTTTAACACAGCGAGACAGCTCTAAAAAAGCAACGGAGAATCTCCGTTGCTTTCTTTAAAGCTGTCTCGCCATGTTAAACTCATTCAACATAGCGAAACAGTGTAAAAAATTTCAAAAACAAACACATTGTTTTCAAGCTTTGACTCAAGTAGGCAACAAATAAGAAAGATCTAGTTATCCACCTAAGTGCTATTCTCTCTAAGAAAACATATCACTGCCTCAATTCTAAACTCATTTGGAATTTCTGTAAAAAGTGTACAGACGTCCATGGTAACCATATACCAGTCCTTAATGTCACCTAGACCTTCAACACAGTATGTAGAAAGTGTTTTGTGTCCCTAAGGACAGGCTCCACCCATTACAAAAATGGTCTGATCTTTCTCTCCTCAGATATGGATATTGGTTCAGTTAACCATTCTCATCCTGCAATTATTGGTCTGACTAGGGGGGAGTCTACCAATCTCTTATGTATCTTCGGTAGTCCATGCCTGGAGGGTATCTAAGGATTTACTAGCATTAAAATAAATTATACAATTCTCGTGTGAGTATCCAAGTCATCAAAAGTTCATATAATGTACTTTGGACATCATTAATTAGTTGTGCTTGATATAATTAATTATTTTCAGAGCATGAACTCCTTGTTATCCAGTGATTAGACATATTGCATGATAACTAAGCAATTGATCAATTGATTAATGATGTTCATAGTACATTATAGGAACTATAACTATATTATATTAGCGGGCATCTTGCAATGGTGATTAGACAATGAGGAGAATGAAAAGGTATGTGTTGCATTTTTGTCACTTTCTCCATCTTCTCTGGGATTGTATAGTCTTTGAGATATTATGTATAAATGTGGAGGTATTGGGACTTGCCCTCACACCAGTTGGTGTGGGGTGGGGGGGTCTCGCATCTACAAATTAATTGTTTTTGTGTTTTGCAACCTTGGGACTGTCACTATTTTGAATAAGCATATCCTGAGGTATTAGATGTTTTAGGGAGAATAACCGTATGCCAATTAAATGATAAGAGATCATTCACAGTAAATGCTATAATTTTTAGTATAAACAAATATTGTTTGGTGGAAATGTCTGCTGCATTGGGTATGTAAGTGAACTGTGCTTCACACTATGTAAGAAAATAAAAAGCAAATGAAGGTTTTCATAAAAGAGCACGGTAGCATAGCTGATACCTGGCAGAACTGGATTCAAACACTTTAAGTAAATAAAGTGAAATATTTGTATATTAATGCCACTGGTAGCTGAGCAAAGAATGAATCAATAATGTCAACTTTGCCTTAAGAACTAAGAATTTGCTGTCATTAAATGCTCCTGCTTTTACCAGTGTATTCATTATATATCAAACTACTGATTATAAATACCGTTATACGTATATATCTGCATGCAAACGCACATTTTACCTTTTTCACATTAAAGTCGTTCTTTTCATACCAGCAGATACAGAGCAACCATTTTCTGAAGAAGTCTCCCCGTATAACTGCAGCTAACATATTTTCATCACATATCAATTGAAATTTACAGCAACAGAAACATAAAATCAATAGTTTTTCATCATTGCTAGGAGCTTTATGATTTAGCTCACTGATCTGTTTAGAAACCTTCACTGATGATATTCTGGAAGAAAAGAAAAGAAGGCATAAAGCAATATTTTGTGCAAACAATTTCTAACTTGTTGTTGTAGCTCCATATAGAAGACAAAACCCGCAAAGGGAATGAAGAAACAGTATACGCACATTTCCCTTTTATATATTTAGTCATTGGGGATCAGGTGGATGTAAAATAGTTTGTTAAATGCATAATGCAGCTTTTGCTATAATTCGCACTCGGATGTAATATAGGCAGAAGCTAAATCCAAAGTCACAGAAATAAATATTGATATTTCTTATGCTGGAGTGGTAGTTGCACTTTCATATTAACTATCATAAAAATATAATTTTTATATCCTGCCCAACATGTCTTCTTGTTCTAAAAAGCATCATAAAGGTCAACAATGAGAGGTTTAGCTCGTTCAGTTGAACACACAAGAGGAGTACGGATGGGTATTACATATAAACACAGTTTCTAAATGGTCAGTCACACATCTGATTTCATCTCTGATTTTTGGATTAACTATTCTTTTATTGTATAAAATATTTTTGCTTTGTTCAGTTCTATGGAATCTTTGATGTTGCAAGGAACAAGGTTGGTCTTCGGTAACTGAGTAAGGTGATCATTTTATCAACACAGGTCAGAATAATCTTAATTATACCTTCTTTGAGATACTTGAGTATGTGTGTGCTTGCATGCATGTCCTTGCATGTGCACGCGTGTGCATATATGTGTGTGTGTGTGTTTGTGTGTGTGTGTGTGTGTGTGTGTGTGTGTGTGCACGTGTGTTTTTCTGCACGTCTGTGCCAACACATGTATGCACGTGTGTGTGTGTGTGTGTGTGCATATGTGTGTATGTGTGTGTGTGTGTTTTTGTGTGTGTGTGTGTGTGTGCACATGTGTTTTTCTGCACGTCTGTGCCAACACATGTATGCACGTGTGTGTGTGTGTGTGTGTGTGTGTGTGTGTGTGTGTGTGTGTGTGTGTGTGTGTGTGTGTGTGTGTGTGTGTGTGTGTGTGTGTGTGTGTGTGTTTCTGCACATGTGTGCATGTCTCTTTTGGCATTTTTTCCTACCTTACACCAAGGGGTGGTTCCATACTTCCAGACCTCCTATGATTCTGAACAGGGTAAAGTGATAACAGAATATGAGTGAATGAGTACTATATTTGTTCACAGATGTATTATTGAAACAAATCACGGAGTTACTGCTGGATTATGAAATGGATTTCCCTTTTCCATTTTCCTCTTTTCTGAATAAGAAGAATTTTACCCATTTACTTAGCAGTGTGTGTTTTCAAAACAAGCATGTTTTTCAGATATGCAGAAGCAAACACAACTCGTCAGTGGATTTGCATTTGTACTTATCACCGGTAACTCATTGTCAGAGATCTGCTCAGTTGTGACTTTTGTGTTTTTTCTTAGTAATAATAATAACAACTTATCAGTGTCATGTGGATATGAGCCAAGGCATCACACGAAATATTACATCACCTGACTTAGGCTGACTTGGGCAACCTGGCTTCGATTAATGAGCACAGCACATGAGGAGCTGATGGGGGGACTTTGGTAGGAAAGGCAGCAGTATTTCACAAGCTCATTTATCCTGGGGAGGGAAGTGGTCACAATCAGAGATGTCAGTCTTGGTTTCAACACTAGGGTATGCATGCCATGTTTACAATTCTCAGAAGCAAGCACTTACATCATTGCATATTGGGGACTGGGTTGGCAAAATGATTTGGGCATCTTAATAAAAAATCCTTAGGACCATGAATATAATTCTGCACTGAGACACCCTAGTCTCATATCAGGAAACAAGAAGGTTTTGGATTAGGTCTAGGGGAATCAGAAGAAGCTACTAGCATTTTAGATTAAGGATATGCACCTGTGGCAGCCAGTCCATAGATGTCAAAAATGTATTTAAAAAATACACATATGGCAGCAGGTCCATGCGACCACAAAATTGGAAAAAAAACATTTGTAGCAGTTCTCGCTCATTACACTATAATTTTTCAGAGTAAAATCAATACAAATATGCAAACATCCTAAGAATCAGATGCAACTGAACCTGGCATACTGCTTTCACTGTTGACTGTTTCACAAAACAACTGTTTATAAATCCGATGATCCCTACAGAGTTTCAGTTCAAAATATTGCTATACTCCAATCTTTAAATACTAGAAATTGATGATTCATTTTCTAGCCACTTTATTGTTATTTTTAACACAGTATGCATTTTAAGAGCATTTGAATACTCCTAAGATATGAGTTATGTGTTTATTTAAGAATATTTTGGTGCAAAATGTATCTGTTGTATCTCAGAGCGCACCTGTGTATGTTGCAATCAGGACTTAACCTTGATAACCTTGTTGTTAAAGCTTGCTTACCTTAGTTTCCTTATACATTTTTACTGAGTTAAAGCTGTACATTTCAAGAAGTTTTCCATGTAAATTTATAATACAATTATGCTTCTGCTATATGGTGGGTTCACTCTCAGCTTTGATTACTGTATCCAACTAATTCCCCCAGAGTAAATTCAGGTCATTGATGTATATGGAGCATGCCATCTTACTGAATGTAATTTCAGCACACTTGACTTTCTCAGACAGTGGAGTTTGCTTTTTCTCCACTGTCTCCACTGTTGTGTGACTTGGGAGTTGGTGTGTATATATATATATATATATATATATATATATATATATACATAAAAAATAACCCCCCCCACCTCTTCCACTACTACCAGTACCATCTTCTCAAATAAACTAGTCCCCACTGCTTATAAAAAATCTCTTATGCTTAAACTAAAACCATGTTCCCTGTCTTCTGATAACCTACCTCCCCTCTTTCTCAGACTTGCAGCTGACTCTATAGCATACTTGATCTCTATACTTATTAGAAGATCAATTCAAGAATGTAGAGTCTCTGACATGTGGAAATCATTGTACACCATACCACTACACAAAGGAGGTAACTCTACCAATCCTTCTAATTTTAGACCCATAGCCCTTCTCTCCTCTCTCTAAAATGTTTGAAAAATGCATATACAATCAGTTGCTCAAACACCTAATTCAGGAAAACCTTCTGACCGCCACTCAACATGGCTTTAGCACAAATCATAGTACTTCTACTGGCCTTCTGTCTTTCAGTACTGTTGCAGAGGCTAGAGACAAAAAAACAGACCTCTCAAAAGCTTTTGATACTGTTTTTCACTCTAAGCTACTAACTAAACTATCTGATCTCAACCTCTCCAAATCCGCTGATACTCTAGCTATGTTACTAATAGGTGGCAGTCAGTTCGATGGCAAACAACCTGGTCTGCTGTCTTACTTATCTAGACAGGAGTCCCCCAAGGCTCTATTCTAGGTCCTCTTGTTTTCAACATCTTAACCAACTACCTCTACTCATCCTGCAGCACCTCCTCCCTTAAGCAATACGCCGATGATTCTACTCTTATCTCCCTCTCTGACATTGCTCACCTTCGTTCTATTCTTCAAATCTCATTTCTCAGCATCGAACCATGGCTAACTGATAAAAACAAAGTCCTCCTATTCCTTCCCATATGTATCTCCCACGGTAAATCTACCTTCAACATCTCATCTCTTGATAACACTATTATCAAAGCTGAATCACACACCAATCTCTTCAGCACCGTAATCAGTGACCAACTAAAATTTGACCACCACATTCAACAGTGTATTAAAAAGGCACATCAAAAACTGGGTCTACTCTATAGAAATAAACAATGCGTGTCTCCTGACTCCAAACCTTCACTGGCACAGGCATTCTTCCTTCCCTGCCTTCTGTATGCCTCTCCAATATTTACACATCTACAATCTACCTTGATAACCAAACTTGAACACACATATAATAAAATAACTAGATATGCTAGCAACCTACCCTACAAAACCCACCAATGCCTTGCTTTAAAGCAACTCAGATGCTGGAATTACCCAACTACTGCTCTTATCCCAGCTTCACATCACTCACTCCTTACTAAATAAACCGTCCACCTGTCCCTCTCACTCTTTTTAGTATCCCTTTCTACCCCTACTCATAAACCTCGTAGTTCTGATCAAGTCATTTCTGACACTTACAAATCAAATAAAAACATGGGCAAACTACTTTACAAAAGCACAGTGTCCCAGGCCTGGAACAAACTCACCCCAAATATCTGTAGCATCAAATACACAAAGAGCTTCAAAAGAGAACTCATCATCTACCTTGCTAACACTAGCACCTGTCCCTGCTAGGACCCTACCTAATCCGCCCCATCTTCCTTATGTTACCCTTAAACTGTATCTATTATGTATTGTAATTGATTAAATTAGATCAGGCTGATGAGAAGCTATTAGCCACTTTATTGTACATATTTTTTTTGTTAAAAGCAACACTTCTATGCTATATAGCCTATATATATGGCTTTCAGTAATACAAGGTTATGCTGTTATGCCAACGTGGATGTTAAATTGCTTGCTTTAGACTCCCATAGGATCTGTTACTTACTCAAATCTATCTTTGTTCTTCATATCATGCCATCTTATCTTGTATAAACTTTCTATGTAACTGTTAATTTTTATATTGTACAATCTTGAATTTATGTAATCTTTTTTATGGCATAGAAATTTTGTAATTTTTGAATTTACGTAATTTTTTGTATTTCTTTTGGAACTTTTCTCCTTGGGTTTCCACTGAATATGAGCCTTTGGCTCAGTTGGACTAATCCGGTTAACAAATGACAAATAAATAAAAGTAAGTAAATAAATACATAAATAAATAAATAAGGTACATGAGCAGGGATTATAGCACGGAGCAGGGAGAGGGAGGCTGCTTCTGTACAGAACTGGCTGAAATTGATCTACATAGGATGAGGACCAGCTAGTCATGGAGACTTCTTTAATAATGAGTTAAGTACATCAATATGTGTAAAAAATAAGCAAAGCCATAACTACAGTAGTAAATTCCGAGCTACATTTTGTGCAGGTTTGTCAGTAGCTTTTGACATGGAAATATGTGTTTGAATTTTTCATTTACTCCTTGAATCATTCTGTGCAATTACATCATGTCCTCTTCTTATCAGGTGTCAGTAAGAGCTCTCTCATTGTTAGGAAGTGGAAGAAATTTCTTCATAAGATACCTCACAATTAACAATAATTTCATTTTATTCTGTCTTTTGCTTGAAATTCTTTCTCACGTATGTTTTATCTTGTGAGATGACTAGATAATAACCATCTAAACAATTTAAATAAAATAATAAATAAATAACACAATGCCCTCTGTGTAGCCAGATATATTTATAACACCAGTCATTCAGCATGACTTCTCCACACAATGCCAGGCTACTGTTCCATGAGCATCAGTTACCTAAGACAGAAGACACCAAGCATCCAAATACAAATGTTAGTTTTACACTGAAAATCTCTGCTGATGCCCTGTCTATGTGTACGTCAACAGTGGTTCATTTATTCTGTTTGATTTCTCCCTTCTTTGTGTGTGTGCGACTTTGAAGTTGGAATATGTAAGGTTCATAGGTTCATAGGTTCATACTAGGCTATCTGCCCAAGGGCATTTATAAGCCTAGCCCATAGTTATGTGGCTTTCGCCACCCCTTTAGTTTGAATAAAAACTATGCCTATCATTTTGCTGTGCCTCTGTCAAGCAGTGACACTGAAGTAATCCCTGGGGTATATCTGCAATCTCCCATCCATTGGTCAAGATTCCTCTTGAACAAGGCCAGAGAGGTGCTCTGCCTCACATGTACCGGGATTTTGTTCCACAGCATAGGGAGTCTCTGGGTGATGAATCTGTCCCTCCAGCACGTTCTATTTATAACCGTGTCAAGGTTTAAGTCTCCCGCCCTTGTGGTTCTGAGGGATCTAGATAAAGTGTAATTACCAGGAGTGGGGTTCGAACCCATGCGGACATACATCCATTGGATCTTAAGTCCAACGCCTTAACCACTCGGCCATCCTGGTAGATAGAATACTGATTCATAGATTAGTACTAGGCTAAGTGCCCTTGCGAGCTATTGTAAGCCTAGCCAATTATCCCTTGTGAGACTCTAACCCTGCACCTTGTGTTTGTAAGGCAAACACCTTAACCATTAGGCCACCCTCCCTTTGTTTGAGAGAGGAAGGGATTGCCCCCACATCAAGGGGTATGAGAGGACTTGTCTCCATCTGCAAAAATGTTTAAAGGTTATTTTTTCAACCTTGTAGACTATCAGGTTTAAGGTGTTTGGGTTTTAGTACTGGAACTTTAAAATGTACAATAACACAAATCTGCTAATGAAGTGATGTTTGTTTAACCTAGCTAAAAAAGTACTGATTACTCCACAATGATTAATTTCTTGGTAATTGAATACACTGCAATTAATAGTTCAAACAAGTGAAGGTGGCCTAATCTGGCTATGAGGTATGTGTGTGTGTGTGTGTGTGTGTGTGTGTGTGTGTGTGTGTGTGTGTGTGTGTGTGTGTGTGTGTGTGTGTGTGTGTGTGTGCACGTGTGTGCTTGTGTGCATGTGTGCGTGTGTGCGTGTGTGTGTGTGTGTGTGTGTGTGTGCATGCGTGCGTATGTGTGCATGTGTGTGTGTGTGCATTTGTGTGCATATGTATATGTGTGTATGTGTGTATGTCTGTGTGTTTAAAACATCAGTATGAAAACTTTATCTGATAAACAGTAAAACAGCTGTTTTTTTTAAAGTACAGTATATTGACCTGTATACTCCATGACAGAATAATATTGAGCATGCATCTGCATAGCTGCATGTTTATATGACATGCAGGAATTTGGGAGTTTTTACATTTCTGCAATATCTTGTATACTAAATATGTGTTTAGTGAATGATCATAGTCAAACAGTCAAACAGCAATCAGTCATCCATGTGAAGTGGATATGTTATTAATTTACTGTTTACAAATCATGTCTGTTCATAGGTTCATAGGAAGGTACAAGGCTATTGGCCCTGGGGCCTATACAAGCCCAGCCAAAAAGGTACCCTGGCTTTTGCCACCCAAGAAAATAATTTTCCTGTGCCACTGTCGAGCAGAGCCACAGAGGTGATCCCCGGGGTGAATTTCCTATTTCCCATCCAATCATTAGGATTTTTCTTGAAGAGTGCTAATGAGGAGCTTTGTTTGATATAGATAGGTAGTTTATTCCAGAGTATGGGAAGTCTCTGGGACAGAAATCTATCCCTTCGGCATGTTTTGTTTATTGTGGTGACAAGGTTTAGGCCCCTAGAGCATGTAGCTCGGAGGAATTGGGATTTCTTTAAGTGGAGCATGCCCAACAGCTCTGGGTTTGACATAGCTTTGTATGTTAGGCAGAGATCACCTCTGAGTAGGTGATATGTGACGGAGTAAAGCTGGAGTTTTTTGAGACGGTCTGCGTAGGGCATCTGTTTGAGGCCGGTAATCCTCTTTGTGAGGTATTTCTGTGGCCTTTCCAGTTGTTGCAGATGTCTTGTGAGGTACATACCAAAAGGGGCGTTGTACTCTATAATGGGTTTAATGAGTGATGAGTAGAGGGGAACAATGACCTCTTTTTTTTCTGTATGAGAAACCTTTTGTGATGAGGTGTGCCACGTAGAAGGATTTTCTGACTACTGTGGCGATGTGATTATCAAAGGAGAGACTACTGTCCACCTGTGTCCCAAGGTCACATCACACTCTCTGTGTTAAGTATACTACCGCCTATGTTGTAGTTCATGGGTACAGAGTTTTTACCAAAGGGGATGACAATGTACTTTTTGGCATTGAGCTTGAGGCCATGGCTTTGACACCAGGCATCTGTCTCAGTGAGGCCCTTTTGTAGGATGTCCACATCATTAGGAGTTTCAGTTATGGCTCTTAGTTCACAGTCATCTGCGAACTTCATTAGCCAAAGACCTTCTCTGTTAGCCTGTACTTCAGAGAAGTAGATACCAAACAGGAGAGGACCCAGGACAGAACCCTGTGGTACTCCACTTGTCACTGGTCTGAAGTCCGATTTGGAGTCTGCTACTTTCACAATGTGGGTTTTGTCAGTGAGCCAGTTGGCAACCCATCTTGTGACAGGGATTTATATCTAGTTTAGTGAGTTTATCTATAATTCCAGAGTGGGGGATGGTGTTGAACGCCTTGGCAAGATCTAGATAGGCTGTGTGAACCACCTTACCCTTGTCTACGGCTTTGGTGACTGCTTCAAAGAAGTCTATCAGGTTTAGAAGACATGATCTGCCTTTTACAAACTCAAAATGGGTGGGGTCCAGAGTTTGGAGATTACCGATGTCTTTGTTTATAAATTCCATGATGATACGTTCCATGGACTTGCAGACCTGGCTCGTCAGGCTAATGGTGCAGTAGTTCCTGGGGTCCGTGGTGGCTCACCTCTTGTGGAGTGGGATAACTGTCACTGTGCACCATTCAGCAGGCACAAAGCCTGAGGTGAGGCTATGACTGAACATGGTACTTAGGTGGGGTGCCAGTTCGTTCTGTGGTTCATTTAGAACGCACCCTGGGATGTAGTCTGTTCCCATGGATGTTGTGTTCTTGACTTTGGAGAGTGTGGATTTTACCTGTGCAGCCGTGATTACAGGAACTTTACATTCTTCTAGTATAGAGATGGGCTCTTTAGGGGGTGAGAGGGGGGCAAAGTTAGCACTGAACCTATCTGCCAGGATGTTGGCAATATCAGTTGGGTTTGTATATTCAGTGCCATTGTGCTGTAACTCAGAGCAGATCTGAGTGTTGCCACTGAAATTCTTGACATAGCTATAGAATGCTTTGTGGTTGCCTTTAGAATCAGTGGCAATTTTGTTTTCGTAACTAGCTTTGGAGGATTTTATTAGGGATCGCAGCTTCTTACTGAAGCTGAACAGAGAGCTCCTCCACTCATGGGATTTTACTCTCTTTTGCAACAGTTTCTTCCTTCTGTTGTACAGTTTGTTTATGGCAGGGGACCACCAGATTGGCTTCCTTTTTTTGGAGGATAGCGTCTTGGTTCTGTTTGGGATAGCACGATCCATGCACTCATGTAAGTGCTTATAAAGTGCAATTGTGTAGGATTCAGTAGTCGTAACTGTATTGTCCATCTGCATGGGTGTCATGAAGTTCACCACTTCTGTCTTAAGAAGCATGAAGTTGGCTTTGGAGAAATTTTTTACCATGGTTTCCTTAATGGGGGATGGGGGCAGGATGTGGCTATCTAGGGTAATTAGCTTATGGTCAGATCGGACCAATGAGGCATTGACTTCAGGTGTGGAACACCGGTCACTCATATTGGTAATGACTAGATCTAGAATATTGTTGCCCCTGGTGGGGGTGTGGATAAGTTGATCCAGAGCATTGGAGTTTATGGATTCCAGAAAGCGTTGAGTGAAGGAGTTGGTACATGTGTAGTTTTCCCAGTTTTTGGTGGAGTTGTTGAAATTGCCCATTATTGGGGTATTTGGTTGAACCCTAATATTTTCTAGTACATCAAGAAAAAAGGAGTGGGAATCCTGGGGCATGGTGGGTGATCTGTAGCAAGCTACAATTTGGATTGCAGTTTTGCCCAGTTAGTTGCACTTGGATAACCTCAGCTGCATTATGCTGAGCAACTAGCCTTGAGGTGTGGATATCCTTAATGAATATGGTACACCTCCACCTTTGGTGTTCTGGTCCAGGTTACATGGCCAAAAGGTGTGGTATGAGTTATAGCCTGGTAGTGCAGGGGTGCTCTCTGGAGCCTTGAACCAGGTCTCAGTCACTGCACAGATATCGATGTTCTCCATTTTATGGAGTGCCTCGAGTGAGTGCATTTTGAGATTTAGACTTCTAGCATTGAGTAGCATCACCCTCAGTTTTTGCTTGCCTGTTCCTGTTACGGTGGTAAATTTGTCATTTGAACCTTGCCTAAAAAAGGCACTATAGGGGCAGCAAGAACCTTAGCCAGTATCCAGAATCCCAGGGGTGACAGGTGCAGGCCATCTCTGGCAAAGCATTGTGGTCTGACGACCATGTCATCCCAGGCAGACAGATACTGGATCCCTTTATAATGGCACCAGAAGCTTAGCCAATTGTTGAAGTCAATCATTTTGTCCTTGTACTGCGGCATCATTCTGAGTGATGGCAGAATGCTACTCAGGACTAGGGTCATACCTTCTTGCGCTACAAGATCGGAGAGTTCATCCATGTCTCTTTTCATGTAGTCCAGGTAGGTATGTCTCAGGTCGTTCACACCAATGTGGACAATGGCAGATTCATATTTGTACTTGTTGTGGAGTGACCTGAGTACGTGGGTTATGTGGCGGATCCTGGCACCCGACAGGCAGCTGACAGTAACCTTCTCCTTGTTTAGCCTGGTGAGTGGGACATCACTGTGCCTGACTATAGAGTCACCTATGACTAATGTGTTGGGTATGTTGTTTTGCCTTATTGGCTGTTGTTGAGTGGCACACTGAGTCTGCAGGCTATGTGTCATTTGGGTTGTATTGAGGGTGGAGGTTGCTTGCATTTCTGCTTTGGATGTCTCTGTTGCTTGAGCAGATTATTATTGAGAGCCTCCACAAATGTTTTTGTGTTTCTATGTGTGGATTTTGGTGGTGTAGATTTAGTGAGACTATGTGATGAGTGTGGTGTGGTGCAAGTGTTTACCTTCTCCTCTTGACTGTCAAGTTCAGTCTTGATTGGAGAGAGCTTTACCTCCAGTTTGGCTAGATAAGTGCATCTCTCACAGGTTCTAGTGTTGGGTGGTAGGTGTACATGAGGCAATTTCTACATTGCCCCAAGATGCTCAGATTCATCATATAGACAGGAGAGAACACTGGGAGCTGACCCTTGGACATGCCTGAATAAAAAACTATTTTCCTCTAGATAAGTGAGGAAAGTGAGTACAAGAGCTGTTTTTCTCTAAGCAAGTGAGGAAAGTAAGTACCAAAACTGTTTTCCTCTAGGTAATGAGGGGGGTTGAGTGTTGTAGTAATTAGTAGGTTATTTAGTGCTTACAAGTTCTGAACAAGTGCTGATCACGAATAAGCAAATTCAAGTGCTAAACCTAAGAATCATTATCTGGACTAAACTAGTTACAGGAAAGGGGGAAACAAGTGTAAATGTGGGCTTTTAAATCAGAAAGTTGAGAGAGATGGAAAAACTGCCCAAATGGCCAATAACTACAATTTCTGGGCCAGAACCACTCCTTATGTGGTAGATTGGTTACCTAGTGCTTACAACTCCCACTGATAAGCTAGAAGGCTTCCCTCCAATACAGAACGCTTGGGGGGGGGGGGGCTCAGAAGCTTACATACAGTCCTGGATACAGCAAATCTGAATCGAGACTACACTATTTACAGGAAAGGTATTTAGATATATATATATATATATATATATATATATATATATATATATATATTCACACACACACATAAAAGTAGCTAAAACAGCAGTAAAAACAATTCAAATGCAGTGCAAGATAGCACACTTGAGTATGTAGCAATGTTAGACCAAACAGTTTAAAAAAATGCAATTAAATTAAAAATGACTAAAAACATGTGCATAAGGAGTCTGTTAGGTAGAATGAGGTAAAGAGATGGGACTAGGGGGAGTGTCCCAGATCAAATATACAGTGGGGGCGGGCAGCAGCAAAACCCTCCAAATTTAAACAAGACAGAAATAGGGAGGGTAGGTATGGGAAAACCCAACGCCTTCAGCAGAGATCTGAAAAAGTATACAGTGAAGCAGAACTAACAGTGCACAACTCTGAAGTCAGCCAGCAATGATATAAAATTAGTCAAACAACAATTACCAGTACACAACTCTGAAGTGCCAGAAAAGTATACTCAGCTCTGTATATCTCCAGATAGTTTGAAGAGCACTCTGTCAGGACACAGGAAGGCTCCAGCAATGATATGCAGGCTGTTACTAGGAGGGTCTAATTTTATGCAAGTAATCCTTGAGACAGTCAGATAACACACAAGATGTAAAACCAGTTATACCAACTTAAGACACAGAGAAATAGGGGGAGAGGGGAAAATATCTTTAGCAGAGATCGGAAAAAGTATACAGTGAAGCAAAAATAACTGCACAACTCTGAAGTCAGCCAGCAATGATATAAAATTAGTCAAACAACAATTACCAGTACACAACTCTGAAGTGCCAGAAAAATATACTCAGCTCTGTATATCTCCAGATAGTTTGAAGAGCACTCTGCCAGGACACAGGAAGGCTCCAGCAATGATATGCAGGCTGTTACTAGGAGGGTCTAATTTTATGCAAGTAATCCTTGAGATAGTCAGATAACACAAGTTAGATAACATAAGTTATTTTTCAGAGCTGTAGTAAAATATCTAAAATGTATTCAAATTCATAATTTTATCTAAATCCCTGATCCCTGAATATGTAAGTAGGAGTTTGAAATTTTAGCACTTCAGTGCAAGAAACTTCTCTGTGTGAAAGATATATCTAGTTAATCACTGTATATTAATCAG
Source organism: Protopterus annectens (assembly GCF_019279795.1). Taxonomy (NCBI): domain Eukaryota; kingdom Metazoa; phylum Chordata; order Ceratodontiformes; family Protopteridae; genus Protopterus; species Protopterus annectens. The sequence continues at coordinate 26,384,072 of NC_056727.1, read as the reverse complement.
ATGAGATAATGATAGTTTAAAAAGTGAACTTAAACTCATCCTAAGTCAAAAAAATAATATAAAATATATAATTTGAAATATTGTACCAAATTATTAAGTATTTGAAAGTAATCCAAACACTTCCACACATTGCTCACAGTGGACAAGTGATGTAGGTGCAGGCACGAGGCACTATTTTCACAAGACTTCTGCTAAGCTATGTTAAATAACAGATATGGTTAAGGGACAAAGAAAAGCTCCCATCCATGACATTCCATCTACTTTGATGTGCAATACAGAGCTTTGGAAGGGGTGCAAAAAAGAGGAAGTCTGCAAACACTGAACATGCAATACAAACCTTAAAATACAGTAGCTGTAAGAATTCTATTTTCTGCATTGATAGGCTGTTCATAGAAAGTAATGAAAAATCCAGGAAAGTTTGTGGATGTGAATAAAGTAAGCAGTAATGCCAACTAGTGGTGTTGTGAACTCCGTACCCCTTGAAGGGCCAATATTTTTCATATAATGCCTATAGTGAATGTCCTTATTGCATATTTGAATGTCTCAGTATGTTGTTATAGTAATGATTAAAACACATTTAAGTGGTGAAATGCTTTTATTAAAAAAGTGTTTATAGCATTTCTATATACCTATTTGTTGTTTCATTTTTATGGTGCTGTCTTTATATGCTCAGACTGCTATTCTTTCTGCTGTCTCTTTAATGACCTCGTGTTGACATAGAGAGTCCATTTTATTTACTTAATTTTAATATGGAGCCATATAGGCAGCGTTTTTAATGGGTTTAATTAAAAAGTATTTTATAGTAATATATTTTTGTAAGAAAGAAAAAAGAAAGAAAGTAGTAAAGAAAGACAGAAAATTGGAGTTCAAGGCTCAGAGAACAATACAACTAGTAAACAAAAGCACTCCATATAGAATACGTTAAGAAATTCAAATAGTACAGATGCTATTTAAATCCATTAGTTTACAGGTTCAGTCTTTAAATTGTTGAGAGACTTTCTCAGAATGCAGTCAGTTTAGAATCACATTGCTTAAAACAATGTGGAGTATTATGATGTGACAAATGACCTCACATGTAAAATGAAACAAAATGCATAATAAAACACTTTAAAAAGTCCTTTAAGAAAATGTATTTAAAACAAATAAATGCATGTTGATAAATATCAAGGTGAAAGCAAGTTGTAGAACCCAAACCCTGTTGTTGTCCATGTGCTCCTAACATACTTTAGGCATTTTTTTTTGGAGACACGAAGGCAACGCTTTGCAGGGTATGATCTACTCTCTCTGTAATCAAGTTTGTGAGATTCTTATCCTTATGTAGAGAATCATGGAAACAGCTGGAGGAGTGTGACTTTGCAAAGTATTGTCTGACCTCTATCATAGTCATGGATTGTCAATAATGGACATCATTATTGAACATAGTGCAGTTCAAAGGTTGCATGCCACATTTTTCATTAATACCTCAAAACATTATTCTCTATACTGCAGTAAAAGAATTCTTGACACAGCAACCTGGATTCAAATAAAAGTTTACATCCAACTGCTACTTAAATTGTAAAGAAAAAAACACGTAGTTGAACAGGTTCACTTTTTTCTAGCGCCTTGATGTTACCACCTTCAAGGAATAAAAAAAGTTACAAAAACCATGTCTTTTATATTACATTACAAATTACATTCAATTAGTCAATTAAACAATAAAAAAATATGTTCCTATTTTAAAGCAAACAGTTTAATTCATTGTTCAAACCCTTAGGAACCAGTGTTTTATATTTTAAAATATAAATACTCTCTTTATATATTATTTTTTGTTTTAATATATTTTCATTACCTTCTATATACTCTATTTGTTCTAAAATAGTGCCATGCAACAGATTAACATCATTATTATGGTACATTTTTAAATGTGAGACAATAATTTTATCTTCCCTGGAATTTTTTATATCTCTCATATGCTCCATCAATCTAACACAAAACTTTTTTTTTGTCTCCCCTATATAATACAGGTGACATGGACAACTTAAAGCATATCTAACCCCTTTACTTTCACAGGAAAATTTGCTCCTAGGTTCAAATTTAACCTTATTCATACTTTGAAATGTATTGACAATGTGTGCACACATACTACATTTGCCACATTTGGAAGTCCCCTTAAATGACAAAGGTCTTAACTCCATAGTTGGCATACTAAACATACCAAGTACTACCATATCCCTTATATTCTTACTTCTATTGTATGAAAAAAAGTCTTTTTTCGGTAGAATATTTGCCAAAAATGTATCTTGTACCAAATGCTTCCAGTAATATTCAATCAATTCTACCATTTCTTTACTTTTAACATTATAAACTGATACATAATATACTGGATCTATAATATGCTGTTGGTTTAGATTATTTCCCTCACAATTTTGATGTACCCTATTTCTTCCCCTCTTTCTATTTGTTTCCCTTAATTCATTCAATATTTTGGTTTGGGCTTCCTGTATATTACCCGAGTCATACCCTCTTCTCAAAAACATATTTATAGTTTGTTTTATCTCCTGCGCCAATAAGTCTTTTTCACTACATAACCTTGATATTCGTAATCATTTCCCATAAGGTAAAGCTTTCGACACATGGGGGGAGGGGTGGCAGCTGGTAGCATGAAGGTATTGACTACCATCAACAAATGTTCTGGGTATACCTGTTGTAATATTTCCATTTTCCTTTCTTTCCAAAATAAGGTCTAAATATGTAACATTTGCACCTTTCTATAGGCCATCAAAAGTCAGACCAAATGAATGCGTATGCAACTCCAGTATAAAATTCTCAACTTCTTCCCAACCGTCCTCGCACACAAATATCAAATTGTCTATATAGCAAAAATAAAAATTTACATATTTTTTTCATAAAACTTAGTTTAAATAAAAAAGTAATTTCAAAAAAAAGACAAAGAGATTGGCATACATGGGGGCAAAAGCTGCCCACATGGCCGTACCTTGTTTTTACCTCTACATTTGTATTTCTCCCTTTCTCTAACTAGGTATCCACTAAAAACTTGTCTTTTTCTGATACTTCTCTATCCTCTACATTTTTTCTTTAATCAATTAAATCTGTTTCTTTTTCCCTTTTTACTGTGCTGCATAAACTTATGTACATTAAATGTTTTTTGTTTATTTTTTATACAACTTGATAAAACCAATATTTTTTTACTATTTGTAACTTTTAAAATGTTGCTAAAACATATTACTAATCAGTTTTTTATACTTATGTAACTGCATTGTGTTTTTTGCCACTTTTTTTTTTTTGTAGACTCTATGTATAATATTTTTTTTTTCTCAGAGCTTTTCTCTTCGGGCCTCTACTTAAAATGGACATATATCCAGTTAGACTAGCCCAGTAAACAAATGTAAAATAAAATAAATAAACATTTGGTTATCAAAATAAAAATAATAATTTTTCAAACAAAAATTTACCATATCAACAATAAAATTAGAAAAAGGACTAGCTTCCAGAAAATACTTGATGCCCTCTATTCCATCCTTATGTTTGATCATTGTAAACAAGCTTTTAACATCAAATACTAACCAAAACGTATTCCTGTTCCAAACTATAGGAGCATTTTTTTTTCAGGAGATCAAAACTATCCTGTACATATACAGGTGACCTTTGGACATAAGGCAACAATACAATATTTTATGTAATACCAAACCAATATTATGTAAACTATCCTGTACATATACAGGTGACCTTTGGACATAAGGCAACAATACAATACCTTATGTAATACCAAACCAATATTATGTAAAAAATACTTGCAGGCCAAGATTATAGGCCTGCCAGGGGGATTCTCTAAATTTTTATGTATTTTGGGCAGGCGGAAAAAATAGCTTTTTCACTATTTCTGTTAAACAACCTGTCTCTTATATCCTTTTCAGTAAAATAACCTAACCTTACACTTTTTTCCAGGATTTTTTCGTAAACAATTAAAGCTTGTTCATATACCTTCGAATCACATTTCACATACATCTCATCGTTCGTCAGGTGATCCATACACATTCTATAATAACTGCTATTTTATTACCTTTATCTGCAGGTTTGATTATTAAATCCCCCCCCCCAATCCTGTTATAGAACTGAAATGTGATATGCGTGCATTATCAAACTGGGGAATGTATTTATTTATTACGGGAATAGTAGACGCATCAATTCTACAGTATGCATTTAAAACTTCAATTTCTTCTTCATTTCCATCAGCACTAAACATTTCTTCAACATCTTCACAGCAAGAATAAAAGCTGTCATCAGACTCATTTTCAACTTGAACCTTATTATTAATTTCCACATTCCCTTTATCTGTTTGCATGGCAAAATGATTTCTTATAAACAACTTGCAAACAAATCTAAATGTTTCCTGTTTTACTACATGAGCCCTCGGTATTACGGGGGGCACAAATTTAAATCCAAGATTTAAAACTGTCATCTGTTCTTGTGTTAAACTACAGTTTGATAAGTTAAACACCAAATTAGATTCCACACATACCTTTTCAACGTTCGCATCTAAATCTTTTATTATATTACTATTTGTTACTCTGTCCCTGCTTAAAGTCTCTTCTTTGTCCTTCATTTGAGTAAAATAATTCTTGTCTGCACATTGTTAATGCAAGTTTTATTTTAGTCTGTAATGAACAGAAGTTAACCTTCAAAGAACAGCTGCAACATGTGTAGTAGGTAGTTTTTCCTAAGGTACAGGAATAACACAACAGCAGATCTAGATAACTAATGGCATAAACTAGAACAGTGATGGTGCACCTATGACATGTGTGTCAAAGGTGACACATCACAATGTTTTGGTTGACACAACAGCATTCACCAACACACGTTACCAAAGAAACTGAATGAATAAAAATACAAGAAATATGTGACCCTGCACTTATTTATTAAAACTCAGCAACAAAAAAGTCATTCATTGATGTTAATCAAATTGAATGCAATGTGTTCCATATTTTTTCAGTTCAATTCAAAATTTCTATTAAAAGTAAGGTAATTTTTTGATGCACTATTTTAAGCCCAATTATTAGTGCACATATCATTGTCTCTATTGCGAGTCACTGATTTTTCTTTTACTTTTATAATATATAACAGCACACAATTGGACTGTATTTTCTTAAATAAATGAATATGTAAAGAATTGTTTCTCTTTTGGGGGGTAACATATCAACAGAGTCAAAATAGGCATTTTTTTGAATTTTTGACATGCTGAGGCCAAAAGGTTCGCCATTACTGGACTAGAAGTTCGTAGTTAACTGATGTAGTAGTAAGCTGACCATCACTACATTCACAATGTAGGTATTAAATATATATTTTCTGTACCCATACCAATGTATATCCTAGCACCGCAAGATGGAACATGTCTTCAGACTAATGAGATGACAGCAGGCCTCTTGTCATCTACTTGTTCTACTACCAGTTATATCGCTTTTCTAAAAGAGAGCTATTGTAAAGTTTTTTTTTTTTTGGAAGGTTAGGGCTCATTCGTCAGGACAAAATTTCACATTAACATGAGACATTTAATCTATAGGAATCGCAACAGTTATCACACGGTTGAACACGTGTGGGACAGATGTGTGATACCTTGAGAGAAATGTAGTAAAAATTAAATGGCATTAATTAATTAAGGAGAGGTTACCCAATTTAACAATCTAACTAACCTGTTTTGAAAAGGTATCAGAGTGCTGTAGAAACTGTCCTGCTGCTACTGCTAACTTGCTTTTTCCATTAGGGAACATAATGATTTCAAGTGCAGTTTACCTGCTCCTTAGGTGAGACTGTGTGATGACAGTAAGCGGGCCCTGTTACCTAGCAACAGAGTCATGCCACTGCAGTGGTTGAGGTATCTTAGAACTCTATGTGTTTCTGTCTGGGCTGCTACCATGCTAGATTGCTCACAATTGCAATACCCATCAACAACCCATGCAAAGAAGTAGAAAACATGAAGGGAGAGAGTGGTGTTAGATTATGATGGGCCATCTAAGTGCTGGCCACATAACTCTCACCATTCTGGCAATGGGGAATCAAAGCTACAGGGGCAGAAAGATTTCAGCAACAAACCTATCCAAGCAAGTTCATCTAGAGAAATAAACAAATGCATAACACCTGTGACATATCTTGGTTCACTCTGTTTGCCACCTGCCCACTGTAGTAAAAGTTTTGAAGGAATTTTTATTGAGAATTGAATTATTAATAGTTATTGCCATTTAATTTAATTTTGCTTGAAACCTCATAAGAGAGAAATAATTAGTAACATCTTCCAGTAATCTAAATATACTGGTTTAATTCTAATTACTATTTATATCCACACAATCATGACTTTTTTGGACTGTCACTAGCGTATGCATGTTCACTTAAGTTTTCTTACATGTTTAGAGGCCTACTTATAAAACCTAAACTAAAATAAAAACATGCAAACTTTTTTATATTTTGCTCATACAAATTTAGGAGCTACTGAGTCACTATGAATGTGGCCCAATTCATGTACGATATTTCACAGAATTCAGACACTATTCTTTCAGAAAGTATCAGAAAATATTCTTTCAGAAAAACTTCCCATTAATTACCACATTGATAAGAGCTCATTGAACACTGAAGGCATTATAAGTAATCTGGAGACATAGGTTGACAGCAACCTCTCCTTCGATCACCGCATTGCCACTGTGGTCAGAAAGTCCTTCTGTGTGGCACATCTCATTACCAAGGGTTTTGCATCCAGGATGAAAAAGGTTATCATCTCTGTCTACTCTTCCCTCATTAGGACAGTCATCAAGTATAATACACCATTTGGCATGTACCTCACTAGGCACATGCAACAGATGGAAAGGTCACAAAAGTACCTAATGAAGAGGATCCCAGGCCTTAAACACATGTCCTACATGGACAGACTCAAAAAATTCCAGCTATTCTCTGTCTCTTATCAACTAATAAGAGGTGATCTCTGCTTGACTTACAAAGCCATGTCTGACCTTGCTCTGTTATAAATGCTACATCTAAAGAAATCCAAATCCCTCTGCACCGCACACTCCAGAGACCTTAACCCCATTACCACAATCAACAAAACATGCTGGAGGGACAAGTTCATAACTCAGAGTCTGACCATGCTCTGGAATAGACTTCCCATACATGTTAAGCAGAGCACCTCACTGGCCCTGTTCAAAAGAAATCTTGATGAGTGGAGTGGAAATAGAAAGTTCACCCCGGGGATCACTGCAGTGGCTCTACTTGATACACACTGGGAACTAACATCAGGCAGCACGATGCCAGGGCACATCTACACACCTATGAGTACAATGGTCCAAAGGCCATTTTCACGTATAACATTTTTGCATCTTAGTATATAGTTACATTTTTCCGTGAGGTCAGTTTAAAAGTAATATAGAATAATCCAGTTAACCCAGTGCTAATTGTTTTAATATAACTTAAAAGGAAAATCACTGCTTGGCAATATTTTTTATAACTGTGAAACATGTCTGCAAGTAAATATCAGCAATGTGCAAAACATAGGCAGATTTTTTTTTTAAATTTTGTTTTTATTTTTTTATCATTCTATTTTTAACAATGGTATTATGCTCACCATTGCTATCATTAAACTATTTGTTCATCTCGATATCTCTTATTAAAGAGAGGGGACCCAGCCAAATCCTGCTGGACTCTACAATTCATCCTTCCCTCTTTCCTGAAGATGGCAACTTTGTAATGTGTATCATCTAAGATGCTGGGTTCCATTTCTTGCATGAATTTTGACTGGGCTAGTGCATAGCAAACTCTGTAGATTACCAATAAACGTGTTCTCACTCTCTGTCTTTCTTTATTTTTTATTTATCAGACAGACTGTAACATTACATATAATCCCTAGGTTGAGACTGAAATTAGTCAGAAATGATTAGTGCTTCACTCCAGTAAACAAACTCTAATAAATAAATAAGAGAGCAATCTCCGACCCAAACCTAATGAATTTGCTGCACATCCATAAATCAAATGGGACTAGAGCTGCCCATTCCAGGGACCAAAATACGGCCTGCAACTTGAATAGGACAAGCTGGAGAGAGAGATTTGTTTCCCAGAGACTGCTGCATCTTTGGAATTCACTGGCAATTCATGTGAAACAGAGCATCTCTATGACACTGTTCAAAAAGAACCTGGACAATTGGATGGGGCACCATAAATTCTTACAGGGGGGTAACGCCTGCAACACTTCTGGATATGGGCAGTCATTAATGAATGCAGTCCTGGGTATTCACTAGAGTATATAGGGTACTACATTGGCATGAAATGGTTAGGCTTGAAATGCCCTCCAGGTTGATAGCCTAGTAACCTCCTATGATCCTATGAATAAATACATGCATTTCTGCTGACATTCACTTATTTGAATACAGAATGTTGTTTGTCTTTCGGCTTTTTCCCAGTAAGGGGTCGCCACGGCAGAACTCCGGTCTGCTAATGATTGGCAGTAGATTTTTACGAAACGCCGAGGTGCCAGCTCGACGCCCAACCTTCAAAGAAGGCATGCCCATTTATGCACACATGTCTTTCGAACGCTACCCAACCGCAGGGAGGACATGCAGACTCCACACAGAAGGCACTCCCAAGCCACGCCAAGAATCGAACAGGAGAACCTCTTGCTATGAGGTAACAACGCTACAGCTGTACCATTTGAATACAGGATGCACTATGAAAAATCAAGCCCAGTAGCTTAATGGTTAAGGCCTTGGTATCATGAGCCAGGGATTATGGGCTTAAGTACCATTTGGGGAGTTATAATTTTGGCTGTCAGTGGTTGCACATGGACACATGGACAAGGCTTTTAGCCATAGTTGCTGTCATACAGGGATTGAGTCTATTGGTCTTTGTTTGCCTACTCTGTGACCTTGAGCAAGTCACATAACAAGATGGTGAGTAGGGGCAACTGGGAATTTGGGCTAGCCTCCTTAGTGGTCCCTTATACTGCAAGCTTGGTAACGACCTATGAAGAAAAATCTGTGAGTATAGAATACAATCAATAAATCATAGCATAATCATTGCATGAATTAATGATACGTTTTTTATTTTTCATTTGTTGACTGTGTTAATTCAACTCTTTTCATGGCAGAAACAAAATGGTATTTATACTGCTAGGGGAAATTTGGCCAGGGCACTTTCCTAATTCTTTCTTTTAAGTACCATGGGATATTTTGCGTCCACTTGAGCTACCACCAGCTAAAGCAAATGGAGCCTTAGTTTAATCTCTTATCTGAAGGTGACACCCTCAGGAATATTGAGTGTGGGAATAGAACCCAGAGACTTCCACCAAAGGTGAGTGTGCTACATGTTGTGCCACTGACACTGACTAGGAGTGCTACCTCATATTTCTAACTAAGCCTAGCAGAGCTAACTTAATACTCTTATTATTGCTGTATAGCTCCACATCTACCAATCCCCTCTTTAAGGCTAGACTGAATTGTTGTAATAGAGTTTAGGCAGTAGCAAAGAGCAGAATGCAATACTGCATTGAAAAATCAAGTATAATAACTCATGTGATTTGACAACCAGCATACACAACCAATCAGTCCTGTGATTTCAGGCACAGCATACGCACAATCATTTTTCCACTGATAGCAAAGCACTGACCATGCAGCTAGCTCAGTACTTTAAGTGTAGACACTACTGTAGAAGAAGTATGCACAGCTCATAATGGCAAAGCCTGATAGCTATCTGATGCCATTGCTAGTGGTATCTGTTTGCTTCTTAAAAGTAAGATCTTAATATCATATATGCTACAACATGGCAACCTAGACATCTAAATAGAGTCAAAAATGCTTTAACTTGACTGAGTTGACAAGTCCAGTTCTGCTTACAGTTTTTGTTAGTGTTCATAGCTGAAAGTCTATGTAAATGTATAAGTTATAATTA
>NC_056727.1:26346654-26369154 GCF_019279795.1 Protopterus annectens | reverse complement strand
ATAAATAATAAACTACACTCCTTCCAAGCCCTGTTCATATGTAGGAATATAGACATCTGTGCAGATAGCAAGACATGATGTAAAGTGGCAGAGATTATCCTGGCAGTGCATGGTTTCAGTGCCTTACACACTTTTAGACCAGTAGCTGTACAGACATGGGCTATTGTTGGAGACATTTCACTATGCGTCATTAACAAATAAACCCCTACTTTGGTCACACTTGATCCTCCATGTGCAGACCATACCCTAGCCAGCTGTAGTTAATCCTCCATGTCCCAAGAAACTCATAATTTATAGTTGGATGTACTGGTGACACTTACCTACCAACCTAATACCTTACTCATCACAGACTTTAATTACTCCTGTATAGACTGGGAATCCTACACTGCCTAAAATCTTTAGGCACAGAGATTCATGGACTCAATAAGTATAAATGCCCTTGAGCAAATAGTGAATAAACCCACTGCTTACAAATATGAGACAATGCTGTACCACCCCCAATGTCTCATCCTCCCTGTTACGGGCAGCCCATAAAGTTGTCACCTTTGAAATCAAAATCAGCTGTTTAACCCCAGAAAAAAACAGTATCACTTAGGAAATAGATCAAGGTAAACTAACGTTCATTAAGTGATGGTTTTCCAAATTCAATGGCCCTCCAAACCCTGAGAAAACTGGAGCCTAAGCTAAATTGCTCAGAAAATCTGTACAGCCATGTCAATAGCTTCACAGAGGCTGCTGCACCTACTAGAAGTAAGCCCAAAACTAGAACTAGGAACAAACCACCCTAATGGCATCCCAAATTAAACAGGATATATGACAAAAGGAAAAAATATGGCAAAAATCAGCAAGGTTAATTCTCATAAAGATGAAACCTATCCCATCAAACTAAATAGCCAACTATGAGGGCTAATTATGTCAAACAAAGCCAACTCAGAGTTTAAGATAGCCTTCCAGGAGAAAGATGACCGTCTTCAGCTATGTCAGAAAACCTGAATGGTATCACAAAGCAATGTGCTGAACTGGTGGTTAATAATGCCACATTCATCAACCCTGGCAATATAATGAACCTGCTAGTGGACAAATTTATTTTCAACTCTACCCCCCACCTTCCACCATCCCCTAAGAAATACCAACAAACATAACCCCACCAACTATAACTTGGGGAGCATGTAGTGGCGGCACTCACTAATGCCAATAATATAGGCTCAATAGGCTTCACTAACATCTTGGGATCAGTTTAAAATGCAATTTACCAGGAAGCCTGGAGTCACTATTTAACTGTTGTATTATGAAAGTTTTTTTGCCATGAGAATGGAGAACTGCAACAGTCGTCATGCTTCATAAGTGAGGACTTCAGTAGATCCTGGAAACTACAGACCTCTTAGTCTCACTAGTCTTTTTTCCAAAGCTATGGAAAGAATTATTATGGACATTTTCAACAGGAGAATAGGAGACCTCCAGACACTGGACCCATCCCAGTTTGGCTTTGTCAAAGGAAGGTTGTGCTTACTGAACCTGGTGGACTGCTTTGAAAAGGGCAATAAGGCAATGGATTATGGGAAAGTGGTGCGTACTGCCTACCTAGATCTGACTAAAGCATTTGATACAATATTCCAGTCAGACATAGTAAACACATTTATGGAACTTGGCATGACCGCTTTATAACACAGTGGATAGCTAGATGGATCACAGATATGACAGAAGAGGCTAGTATCAGTGAGGCCACGCCACAAAGAAGCCAGTCACCACTGGAGCCACTCAGTGCTCTGTGCTGGGCCCACTCTCCTTTGGCATCTACTTCTCAAAAGTCAAAGCCAATGTCAAGGTCCTCTGGCTAATCAAGTCTGCAGATGATTGAAAATTGGGATCAGTCATTTAATCCCCCCAAGATAAGAACACCCTTCAGGAAGGGCTAACAAAGCAAATGCTTGGTGCCAAAGCTATGGCTTAAAACTCAGTGCCAAGAAATGCATTATAGTACTTTTTAGGAAGTTAGCCAATCTGGTTAACTATGTCATCAATAAAACTTCCCTAAAACTTGTTTCACTAGCCAGGGATGTGGGAATTATAAAAATAGTAAACTAGCTTTCAAGCAACTTGTCTTCAAGGCAGTAAAAAAATCCTTCTACGTTGCTCAACTTATAAGTGATGGCAAGGCATCTAGATCTAGAGAGGTCACTGTACCACCATAGTTGGCAGTCATCAGACCCTTCATTGAGCATAATGCCCCCTTTGGTTTGTACCTGACCTGACACATGCAACAACTGGAAAAATCTACAAAGGTTCCTTACAAAAAGAATACAGGGAGCAAACAGAATGTCCTATACTGATCACCTCGAAGCCTTGTCTTCTTATTCGGTATCATGCAGACTTCTGAGAAGTGATTTTTGCCTGGTATACAAAGCATCCTTGAACCCTGTTTTAAAGAACATTTTGCACAGCCACAAAATAAACAGCATCAGAATGAAAGATCTAAATTTTGCTTCCAACGTAAATAGGACATGTTGGAGAGACAAATATGTTTCTCAAAGAATCCCATTCTCTGGAATAGGCTCCCATCCATGTTTAGTAGAGTTCCTCCATAACCTTAAGTGCAACTTGTACCAAAGGATGGATAATCAGAGATTCGCCCTGGTCTGGTGGCTATGACTTTGATGGGCACAGGCAGTCAATAAACTTCCCTCTACATAAATCAAATTTGTGATTAACATTTGGATTGCATGGCTAGGCATACAAGGGCCCGAGAGGTCATTATCTTAGTATACCTCTATGCACCTATGAACCGTGACATGAAATCCAGGAATTATACCTATGACTTGCTAGTATAACATTGGTGTTTCTGCTCTCTCTCTCTGTCTCTCTCTCTCTCTCTCCCCCCTCTCTCTCTTAATGTCTATCTATCAACAAATTATGCACACAGAATTCTCAACAAAGTAAGCTGACAGTATTAAAAGTAGTAAACATGAAAAGAAGTGCAAGTTATGGTGACAGACTAAAAATACAAAATTCCATTGAAATCCAGTGCTTTTTCCAATATTCATACTGTAAAAATTCAAGATGTATCAGTATTTTCTCCAGAAAAATGGAATATCATTGTCCTTGGGAAAGTTATACTGGACATTTCTGATTTAGTAATAACAACAATGGCTTCTCTCATTGTTAATAGTGAAATTATCCTCTTCCTGTTAATTCTTGTGCCACAAAACTAATCAGTGAAATTAGAATACATTAATATGGTAACTACATTGTCAGTGATATATTCAGAAAGAAATGTATTTGCTAGCAATGACTGGCAAGTGACATCTTAAGATGTAATTAAAATGTTTTATTCTCAGAAAGTAATTAACTAAGGTCTTATATTGGCTTGCATCCGTATTAGACATTCCTGCAGAACAATTACCACTATTGGCTTAATGGAGACGGGCGAAAAGAGAAAGAAAGAGCGGGAGAGCATGAGTAGAAAGTAAAATAAAATAATTCAGCATCCGGACAATGTTCAGGCAGATTTAGCTGCTTCTCAGAAATAAAATCCAAAGTCTAAAATTAAGAAAATGTTTATGTCAAATTAATATGCCATCCATGTATTTGATATGAATTATTTTTAATATCTCATATTTTATCAGCGTTGGTAGAAAAGATATTTTTTATAATATGTAAATGTAAATTCATTGTATCTATTGAAGATGTACTGTATATTTAAAATTATTTTTCTGATATTTCACATAAATGGATTGTGACTAAAGTGCCTTCTGTATGGAGATGGCAGCATCTGCTACTATCAATGCAGGTTTTTGCCATTGATTCAACTTCTACCTATGTCCCAAAGACACACGGGTATTTCTCATAGCAGCACCAATGCTGTCTTTAGGTGTGTGCACTATATACATGTGTCTTGTGATGTACTAGCATCCCCATCCAGGTCTACTTCCAGGCTTTCCTCTACTTTGAAATGGATGGACTTGAAACTGAAAAAGAATGTGTAGATTGCATACCTTGGGAGTAACAGTTTCAATATGATGGAAGAATGCATGAATCACAGAACTGAAGGTGAGGGAGAAGGAAAGGTGATGTGAAACCAGCTAAGGGAAGGTTGAAGTCATATGTCCTTCCATGCACATTGCATCAACAATCCCAACAAAGACCAGAAACAGACGAAAACATCTTGCTTCGGGAGAGGAATGTCATGGGGGTATAGGTTTAGTACTGTTTAAACTTTGTCATGAAATCCCTGAGACAGAAGGCTGTGACTGAAAAAATTAGTAACAAGTACCCATATCATAGTAGATTAGCACAAGAGGTGATTGTGCTTACGTAATTGGAAAATAAGCCACAGTTCACCATTTGACACATTTTTCTCTTATTTAGTACTTTTTTATTGGGTGAGGAGAGTAGAATGCTAAGGAAGAACCCAAAGGGAAAGCCTGAAACCATAAGGCATCGATCATTATGACATTTTATAGCCAGCTGCACAAATGAAAAGCAATACTATCAAAGTGACACTGCTACTACTCGGCACAATGTTACGTTGCCACTCAATTCATAGCCTTTGCTCTTGAGTGTATCTTAACTGCAGATCATTTATTTTCATTCACTGTATGTTGTCCTATTACAGAAGCAAAGTGTTGTACTTCTATATGTGCACAAGGAAGCACAAACCCAGCTTTAAGACTACAAAGTGCACCATTTATTGTATATCTGTTCTCAACATTTTCTCAGACATATAGAAAATGGGTCAAGAATTTTTTTTTTTTGTGGGGGATATTCATAAAAACTAGAGTTTTGCAGTACTGCCCACTCACATGCAAACCTAAGGGTTGGGGTTTGGCGGAATAGTTAACCTAATGGAAACCATGCACATGGTTTGATTCTCACTCTTGAAAGGAAATTGGATAGATATATATTGAACTACTGGGGCAGCTAGCCAAGTACATACCCAGGAATGTAAATACACAAGATATAGCTCTTGTGCTGTTTCTCTCCACAAAGATTATTGGTGTAAACTATGCAACTCTTAACTTCCTTGAAAATATGTCAGAATTGGCATGTCAGTGCTTTGATCAGCTATTGGTTTGACTGCTGCCACTCTTTCAGGAATATCCTTTACATGAAATAATCTATTTTTGGAGAACAACCTATGGGAGTAATCAGTTCTCTCTCTCTCTTTTTTTGCCATCTATAATCCCATCAGCAATCTCCTTCTGGCAGAGGACGACAGTAAGTACATCAAGGCCTTCAAATTCTAGTTTTCAAGTTAGCTTTTCATTTTGGCCTTGTGGGTTTGACTGTATGCATAAGCATTCCCCTGACTTCTTTTCATTCAATATTCCTGTCTGTCACACATCTGAAATATCACACAGTGGGTTTTTAGTAATTTTACTGCATTGTCTGAAAAATAAATGAACAGCAGTTCTCACAGACAAGATTTCAAGTTGTGTTAGAAGCTTTAAAGTTAAAGCAGATTCATCTTTAATAATTTCTTTAATTGGTAGAAATACATTTAACAGTCTGACAGTTGACAATGAAGGTTAAGGTTACGTGCTGTTAATGAGACACTTTTTGTGGTAAAGAATTTGATTTTCACAGCTGTCATTTGCATACCATGTGACCTTGAGTAATTCCCTTAACCAAACAGTGTTTTGTGGTAATTGGAAATTTGGCCTGGGCTCATTAATGATCTGCTGCAAGTTAGAGCCTATAAACATTCTCCTCATTGCAAAAATCACTTTAATATGTATTGCTTTTATTTTATTTTATTTACTCGTTTGTTAAGTAGCTGAGTTAGCAGGTCAAAAAACACTGCAGCTGCTGAAAAAACACAGCACAATGTTTCCAGAACTGGCACTTGTGGTGTTCAGCATACATAACTTAAACTATTACCATACTGGTAGTAGAAGTTTCAGTTCATGAGCATTATTTGCCAGATGCGCAGTTGCCCAAAGCTCTAATTTACTCCATAGAAAAGCATTGGTGATAATGTGTACCATTGGCACAGCCCTCTTTGAGTAATTTCTTCTCTCTTCAAGTTGGTGAGACCACATACTTGGTGAATATACAAGTATAAGGTTTGTGGGAGAGCTTGCTTTCCCACATCAGGGGGTGCAGGAGGGCTTGCTTCTACCAAAAAAAAAAAACAAAAACACACACACACACACATATATATATGTATATATATATATATATATATATATATATATATATATATATATATATATATATATACACACACACACATATATATATATATATATTAGACGCTTGAAAGTTCAAAAGACAGAAAATCAAAATATCTAAAACTCAAAATATCAAAAATATTTTTAATGAAGGGTTCATGCCCCCTGCACCCATCTTGTGGGGGTCTGCACCCCCAACCACACACACCCTGCCAATTATATATACCAACTCCAAGATTACACAACACTGGAGAAAGGGCAAATTCCATTTTTTAATAATTTGTGCTTCAGATATGTACCCATTTTCGATATTGTGAGTTTCAGTTATTTGGATTTTCAGTCTTTTGAGCTTTTATATATATATATATATATATATATATATATATATATATATATACTTATATTGTATGTATATATATATATATATATATATATATATATATATATATATATATATATGTGTGTGTGTATGTGAGATTTCTTCTGCAGTTTTTTCTGGGATTGGTTCTGGGATTGGAATTTTTGGATTCTGATTATTGCGGTATCACCTTCAATGACTCATAGCAGAAACAACTTAAAATGTTTTTCTATATTCATTTTGTGCACCTTCAGGTACTTTTAATACTGCATCATGATGCTGCTTTCTGTTTAAGTCCTTTAATATTATTATAAAACAAAGGCAAAGATTTTGAAGGCTGATATTATTTTATCCATGTATGAAAGCTTCTCCTTTTGCACTCTTGCTTGTTTCTCTACTTGCTGCAAATAAGATCTCCAAATTTGTCCTTTTTGGATTGTGTTAAGCTGATACGTCTCCCCAATATGTCTCCCTCCAAGACACTATCTATATTCCACTACTGCTTACAAAACTATTTTTCAAGTCTTATGCTTGAATAAAACTCAGAATTGAAACTCATCAGTTTTACATGCTTCTCAACAGTGTTACAAGATTCTAAATGTAATTTACCTTATTGCATGTAGTCTCACTACAACATTTTTCTCTCTCTGTTTACTTCAATGTGCCATACTAAATAGAATGACCTTTGAATTGTTTATGATTCTTAATTCATTGTCTTTAGATCTAGGATAGTTTTATAGTATGGGTTATTACCTGATATTTTAATTGTAATCATTATTACAAGTTCTATCAGACTTGCCTAACTTAATGCCATCTACAATGCCATATCCTTTACTAGAGCAGCCATATTCACAGAATTAATTTAATGCTTATTGAAAATTATACCTGCTATAAGCATTTGACAGAAAAATGACAGGAAACTACACAAGAACACATTTCTACTGCTCTCTGGTGTTATATCTGAAATAGAAGAGATACTCTAGGGTCTACTACGGATGCTGATGTGCTAATAGTTCACGCTACACTGCTCACTGCCACTTGCTCATAAAAGGAAGTATTTCATGTCTCATTAACCTGATGCCCTATTTCTATATAACCTTTCTAACACCCAGTCCTATAAACTACATAGCCATGGCAGAACCTAAACCGTAAACCTGAAACTCCCACCCAGTTTCCAATTCCCTTAGCCTAAACTTCCACTCACCTGACTCCTCCCAAAGCTGCCTGATGAGAAGGGTACCTCAATTTTACATGCTGTTTTGAAGGCTATCTATGCTCTTTGACCTTCCATCCTCTCTGAGTTTATTTTGCATCCGCACAGTAGCCCTTCCCTACTTACCTTGAACAACCATCTTCTCTTCAACCTCCTCCTTAAAACCCTGACACTCCCTTCCTACTTCCTAAAGCTAAAAACTTCAGGCAATTCCCTAAACCTATGTTCTTGGATCACAATCTAATCCGAAAACTTCCCTTCCTACTCTCTAGCCCTTAACCTCGCTTCGTGTTCCCTAACCCAGAAAATCCCACTCCCTAATCTTAAACCCCACTACTGCTCCCTTTCCATGGCTACTTCCCCAAACTCATATCCAAGTATGAGCACAAATGGTGCTCCTTTCCCATGACTACTTACCCAAACTCATATTTCAAGTACAAGTGCCCCCCCCCATCTGCTTGCCCAAACTTGTATTTGAGCTCAGGCACAAGCTGCAGCCTAGCCGAGTGACAAGGCACTCAGTTCCCTATCTTCAAGATAGTGGTTTTCGAGCACCTATAGTGAACCTGGTATTGAAAAGAAATACATGGCCTAGGACAGCCAAATTTACATTAATTCATCAGTTGCATAATCTGTATTCTGCAAAATGAAATTACACTTGGCTAATGGTAGCGTGAGTTTCCTGGAAACATTTTCTTCTTAACATATTTGTTTATAAGGATTTGGTACACTAGTTGACTCATGACATGATACTCTACACATAATATGCAGAACACAAGATTAGTAGGAAGCCATTGTAATTTGCTGAAATTAGCAAAGGAACTATTTTCTTTCCCAATATTTAATTTTTTTTATTTGAATATTTATTCTGCACTTACTAGTTATCTAAAAGGCATGTTGTTAGTAAAGTGACTGTTGTATATTTCTGCAAAGCAAGGACAAAAACATTTTTTTCTAACATGGCACTAATTATGCTGAATGGATAATAAGATTCAGTATGCTGCTGTTTAGGGTACTCAACCATATGTCTTCAATTGCGTTATTTATGGTTAGGAATTTCACAGTAATTATGTCACTTTAGTAATTCATCACAGGAATAAATTACTGAAATAAAAGAACTGTTGTGTGTTAGGTTGTACATAAAAATAGGTTGGGTACATGGAAAAACAGTAACTAAACTACTGGAGTGAAAATTAATCATACTGCAAAAAAAGAGGAAGATAAATTCATAATTAATTATACATTGTGTTTTGAGATATTTTTCTGATTGCTAATATGCTAATGTGCATTCAGAACACATCAAAAAATAAAAAGAATTATGACTAAGCTATTACTGATTTTTACTTGGCTCAGAAAAACAATGTGACTTCACTATTGAATAAAGTAGGCAGACCACTGCTTCACATCTTCACAAGTCATGCTCCCAGTAGAGCGTGGATGTGGGCATATCCAATGTGTTACCAGCCAATGGCTTTTCACATTCATCAGCATTAACAAGCTTCCTGCATTCATCACCTCCCACATCACACTAACTCTGATTAATTAATGAAAAATGTTGAGTACCATGTGTGAACCAGTATTCTGTGGAAAGATAATTTCTTGCTTCCTATGAATATTAATGATAAAGATCTCTCTGTTTTTTTTTTTCTTTTCTGTTTTCATAGATCAGAAATCTTAATACATAGTCTAGTTTAAAAAGTATGCCTGAAAACTGTTAGATGTAGTTATGCACAGGCTATAATAAAAGGACCAATTTGACAATGCATTTTATAATCAGAATTGAAACATCAAAGGTATATGATGCAAATAGAATATTGGAGCACCTCTGCTACATAATCATATGAGACCAAAACATGAATCATCATATCCCAGGAAGACTATGGGTGATTTCCAGAACAAAAAGTAAATAATATTGGGAAATGTGTCAATCAGCAGCTCTGAATGGTAGAATCCATTTAAGATTTAAACTCAAGCCTTAAAAAGAAAATTTGAGACCACTACAAGTTATCCTGCCACTTATGTAGACTAACCCAGTTTCACAGTTCTTGAAGTTAAACCTCATACCTTCATCATATTTCCCTTCAAAGTAAGTACATCATATTCTATTACCAGCAGTGGGCTTATGAGATCCAGTGCTAATTCCAAATGACATGAAAACAGTTTCAGCCACTCTCAACACACAAGCCTAGACATGTATTAACAGTGAAGTCTCTGGTTTGCCAAGGTTTTTGCAGGTTAATACAAGGCTGATTGCAGACTATTACAAGCTTAGCAAATAACCATATTTCAGAATCAAACCCTGTATCTGCTATCCTTGATGGAAATACTTTAGCTATTCTGCCAAGCCCTCCCCTTATGTATGTGTTTTTTCAGTGTGACTGTTTTACTTGGTTCATAGTCTTGCACAGCAGACCTCCTAATGGACGTTACAGTACCACATTGCTACATTATAATGAGCATTGCTTTAAAACTAAAAAGATAGAAAGTCACCCTCAAGTGTGTCAGTGTTACGCAGGAAATTATCAAATGAACATTAAATAGCAGAATCTCTGTATTCTGTTTTTAATCAGGAATTTGAAAATAAATTACTTGTTTATGCTTCATTATCTAGAAA
Source organism: Protopterus annectens (assembly GCF_019279795.1). Lineage (NCBI taxonomy): Eukaryota > Metazoa > Chordata > Ceratodontiformes > Protopteridae > Protopterus > Protopterus annectens. The sequence goes on along the minus strand of NC_056727.1, from coordinate 26,358,799 downwards.
TAGATATGTGTGGTCATCAGTAAAGCCTTTTAGTAGACTTACCTCTCAGATAAAAATCAGAAGAATGAGACATTTTCAGTTAAACTCTGCTGTCTGGTCCTTCACTGATGTTTCTTACCCCCAAGAAAGGAGCTCAAATTTCTTTCAGAGCAGTTATTCATTAGTTCATTGCTAAGTACTAGGCTAGCTGTTCTTGCAGATTGTTTTAAGCCTAGCCAGTTTCCCTCAAAGGTGAGAATCAAACCCTGTGCTATGCACCTGTGAGTTAACCACCTTAACCATTATGCCAATTCCCAAGCCCTTAGGTCAAGTCCCAAACCCCAGGATTTTTCCCCTAGATTCCATAAACACAGGATTATATTAAATTCCATCCACTTTAAAAAGAATAATAGCTGCAGACTCATATTGCTACCTTTTTGCATGGTAAAGCACCATCCACAGAGGATTTGTGATCTAAGTTATGTAGTTATTAGCCAGATTTTGTAGTTTTGGCAGGCTTTACCTGCCTTTGTTATGGCCAATTTGCCAGGGATCATTAGTAAGGTTTATAAATGAATATGAGAGGAGCATAGAGATGTCCCAAATGCCATCTCACTGTAGGGAGGGTGTTTCTCAAAGGATTTTGTCTCAGAATGACAACCCTGATACCTCCGATGTGAGATGTATAATTATGTCAGTGCGTGCTGCTGTTTTACTTTCCCAAATCTAGCTCGCCATTGATATCTATAAATGGTGTTCCCTTAGGTCCCTAGCTTTAATGCCCTCTTCCACCTTTAGGAGGAATTTTCAAGCAGATAGAGTTATACCTCCTCCCATTCCTTATAATTGCTGCACTCCACAGGGTAAGGAGACAATGCTACTGGCTGTTCAGGCATCCTGTTGCCTGTCTAGCCCCGCCAGCACCTGCATGGTTCTTCTAACTGGGGTCATTGGAGCAAGGATACTCTTTTCTGTTCCAACGTGGCAGTGTTAGGCATTCACTAGATCATACTTGGCTTACATCACTAATGTCATGCATACACACATGTTGTGATGCCAAAAGCAATTCCATATACTGACAGCGACAACAGGGACAGTGAAGACAGAAGAGCTCTGTAATCCACAGTAGTTGAATTTCATATGCTAAACATGTTGTATTTATGGTATTGTAATATTGTACAGGTAAATGTGCTGCACATAAGGTGCAAATTGTCTAAACTGTAATGTTGAAGATTTATGCCAGTTAGTTTGTTTAATGGAGTCGGGCACCAATCTAGTCTGACCAATTTCAGGCCCAGCCTGCAAAAGAATTAATCAAATGCAATGGAAACAGATGAGAGCCAAAACCTAAAGCAAGAGTGCAAACGCAGTGAAAAATGAATGAAAATAGGTTTGTGCAGCTTGAGAGGTATGTGACATTAGGCTATATCCTGCACACTTTCCTACACCTGAACAATTATCTTATTATGTTGAGTATTAGGGTATTCTTATTTTATTTTTTTTCCTGTTATTTGTATATTTGATCCTTTTGCATTTGTACAACATCGATCATGTTTTCTTTTGTGTACTGTTTTTAATGCACCACTTGCAAAGAACAGATGTTTCTCCTCGCTTGTTTTTATTTTTTTTATTCTGCTCATTGTCTTCTTTTCTCTCATTTCAGGATCAGGGGAAAATTGGTGTAATATTTAATGTCGGCACAGATGACATCACAATTGAAGAGTCTAGAGCCATTGTAAGTGATGGAAAATACCACGTGGTGCGTTTTACAAGAAGTGGAGGTAATGCCACATTACATTTGGACAACTGGCCTATCATAGAGCGGTACCCACCAGGTAAGAATCCAATAACTAATTCAGATTTAAAGGAAAAAAAATAATATGGATTTATGAACATTTTTTGTAGTTTTAGTAATTTCATACATTTGCCACATGCCAACAGAAAAGCTGATGTTTAATTATCAGAATAGAGCTGACTCAGAAGATTTTGGTTCCTGCTGCTGTCATTGTTGTTGTCTGAGGATAAAATGCAAATTAGTCTTCAAAAGGTCAAATTGCATTTACAAGAGGCAGCATACTGTCATAAAAGGCAGCAGATTTTGCAGATCTTGAATGGGATCAATTAAGTACAACAAAGGCTTTGACAAAAGCTTGGGAAAAAAAACACTGAGCACAAAGAGGAAACCCTACATTACCAGCTTAAAAGCATGCTTCTATTCTACAAGAAGCAATTTCAATACATAAGTATGATGCCATGGGTGTGACTGATGACAAGGTTATGATGTACATGGGAATGCATTAGGAACCATCATCTTCTTCACTTTTAATTACTGACTACCTCTAAGTAGGACTTTGGGTGTAGTTTTACCAAACAACATAATGCTTTGATCACTGTCCTGTACTATATTCCAATGATCTGATTCATGCAGGTTTCCTCATTAAATGAGTTTAGTTAGCACCCTTTTTTGGTATAATGAAATGATTTGCATTACTCTGTATTTTAAGATCACTAGGAACAGTTGCTATGCCAATTAAAAATGTATCACACTTGATTAACTTACAGTAATACTTTTCTCCATGTAAAGCTATCTGAACATATATAAAACATATTTTGCAAATGCATGCTTGTGTACAATCATGCATAAGACATGACTTCATGATGCATTACATGTAAGGTTCATACTAATTAGAGTAACAGGGAGACTCTGACTGTCCAGCAGAAATTATACATGCCTATATTCCTCACAGTGTTAGGATGTGCGCTATGATATTTCTTCACTCAGCTGCCCTTTTAGTGTTATGCCATATAGTTCTTAAAGTTGTACAATGCCTCCTTTGATAAACATTTGTGCTATGCATCTTCTTTGCAGTGGGAATTGAGCAACTGTCTTCCCAAAATGTCAGTAGAACAAAAACTATACAATAAGAATTATAATTTATATTCAAAAACATGTACTAAACACATTTAAAAAACACACCTACTGGAAAAAAAGCAGCAGCTACTATGCTATCTATTCTGTGGAAAGAACACATTTAGTTAGTGAAATACCATCAATGGGGAAGGCAATTTTTTGTCTTTTCATACGCAAACAAAACCAAACAAAAAAAACAAAGTGACTCACAAACTCTTCAAAAAATCCATCTAAATCAGTACTGGGACATCAGGAGTCTGCAAGAATTCTTACATAAACAGTAGACTGCATGTGCACACATGAGTCATAAAACGTGGCACAAAATGTGTCTAATACAGTGGCCTTACATCTGCAATGCAAATGCAGTAGAGCAGAAAACTATCCCAAGTGACAAAAAAAAAAACTTACAGCCATGAAGGTTACATATACAATGCTGTACTACTGTAGTAGGCAGATTTTGTCTTTTTTTTAAATAACAACATTGTACAATTTTCTCTTTCATTTAAGTAATAACATTGTATAAGTAGAATAATCCATTCCAATATGTGTAAGAATTGTTGCCTTACAAAGTTGATTAATTGGATTTTACCCTTATAATGAAATTATGACTCCCATAGGTAAACCCATCATTACCAACACCCAGACAAAGGAGAAAATATGCATAAGGGTGAAGGGATTCCCTTGTTTTCCTAGTTATAACATAGAGGGTTATAAGAGGATCGCTGATGCTGACCAACTTATTATATGTTCAAGGCGCGGATGCCAAGAAATTCATCTCCAGAGTAATGCTGAAGAGCTGAATCTGATCATAATTCATTGTGGGACATGGAGCTTTATCTGCTCCATGCAGTGCTAGCTACAGCAATATATATATATATATATTTTGCTGGCTTTTAAAGCTATAAAGGACTTATGAGCACTGTCAGAAAAGCAGTGTAATATCATGCCTCACTTTTACACTCTCCTCCCTCCCTCTGACTGTCCAGATTTTCACAGAATGTCCAGATTTTTGCCTTATATGTTTGGTCTGTTCCTCATAAAGTCCATGATTTTTATACACTTTCCGCAGGAATGAATTCATAAAAATAATAATGTACATTTAAGTTTCATAGTTTGTATCCTTCAGAAAATGCTGGCAAAGATACTTCCTGTTATTCTAGCAACGTTCTAGGAAGTCAGGGACTTATTACCAGTATGGACATCAAGCAGAAACAAATCTTTTATTCTGCCACTGTCATTTGCTGGTCAGTAATGTCGAATTTGTTTGCCTAGCACTAGACCCTACCTTAACAACTTAAACAGGCATTCTAACTGTTAGGGTTGGGTCTAGCACTACTCTGTCACTTCACTGATTTTTTTTTCTGGCTATCAAGTCATAATCGTTGCATTCACTGTTATTTTTAAAGAATATTCACACATTCTTAAAAGACTGTTTTTGAGGTCTGTAAGAACATCATTTTCTATAGTTTTGTTTCTTTTTACAGATCTTTTCACTGTTTCCATATCTAAACCTTCATCAGATACAACCACTTTGAAGATTACCAGCTTTATCATATTTTAGGAACTTACCTTTCAGAGCAGATTTTAGATCCTACAAACACATTTTTGACGTAATAAGGAATAATTGCAATTATAGATTTCAAATGCTTTTACAGAACACTGTGTCTGCACTCATGCATATGTACTCAAAGTGAAATATATTGCATTTGTGAATGCCATCTATAATTATTTTTATAAAGCAAATAATTCCATAATCTATTGTATAAATACAAATAATTCTGCCTTAATAATTTCTCTGATAATATTTCCATTTCATTTATTAGCCAGTACTGCTATATCCATCCATTACAAAAATGTATTAATTTAGTAAATCTTGATCTACAGATAACCTTTTCAGAAGATCAGCAGATACAAAGTGGATGCTTCTTGCAACATAAATGAAGATTGCACTGCATTTAAATTCGAACAGTGTGCCATTACAAAATGTATAAATACATTTTAATCTAATTCTGACTCACTCATATAAGTCTTGCTAGCATTACCTTTCCAGTCCTCTATGAACTGGGATAGGGATGAGAGCCTTGCTTTAAATATCCAGTTCTGCAGTATTGTATCAGCCACATTAAATTAAATGAAAGAGGAGCCTGGACGAATATGGAGTTCCTAAGCTCTCTAATTTTACAGCTGTTAAGTACAGCAGATTTCCTGGAGGACCCTTTGCATGTTTAAATACTCATAAATCTAGCTACTATAAGAGCCATTATAAAGGCAGTCATGGCTGCCTAGTGCAGTGGTGAGCTGTTGTATGTATTAATATGTGAGGAAAGACTTAAAATGTTTCCTTCTGCATTTTATTCTGTTTCAGTTTTAATTTGTGTCCCCCTTCAGATCAACCACACACCACTGCTAAATACATGTTACAAATAAGAGCACTAGGAAACTGCTTTACTTTAGTGCTATTACAAAGTTTTCTATAATAAATGAAAGGCCAGTACTATATCACAAAATGTGCAAAGTTGTTATGTCATCATTTTACGTCTCTCAGCTTCATGTACTGCTTTACTTGTGTAGATAGAAAAATATAACCACTTCCTGAGCTAAGTGAGCATGTGCCAAGCCAGCAACTGACAAAGTGGAGGTGCAAATGAAAATCAGTACTATTAAGTAACTAAGCTTCAAAGAGATAAAAAGAAGTCTATAAACCAAAGCATTCTGTAGCAAACATCTTAAAAGTCAAACAGAAACTAGGAACTTTAAAGTATTTTCTTATGGGGTAAAGCACTCATCTTACTTTCTTTTGTTTTTCTCATAATACTAAATAAATACAAAATGTGCATAAACTATAAAATAATTGTTAATTTATCATTTATCATGAATTATGTTTCTCAAGCTGTGTACAAATGGGTCAACTACATGTGGTTATGTACTAAGACTTACAACACACGTGCTCTAAATTGTGTTTTACCTCCCATTAGCCAGTCGTACTTGCTAGCCCTTCCACTATCTGAATCTGCTGAACTGCATGGCCCTACAAGACCCCTCTTTATTTCCTGATTATATTGTTTTTTTTTTTTTTTTACTTTATAGCATCCTTAAACAATGACCATGTAATCTATTGCTAGATGACAGATTCTGTTCACATGGTAGTTGGATGTGACAGTTAATATCCAGGTCTGAAAAGGATAAAACGTATTTGTGATATTTATTGTCCTTGGCCTAAATCACTTCAAGTGTAAGAGCTCTCTTGAAAGTAATTATCTTTGCCCTAAAACCTAACAAGCTTTCAGCATTGTGGAATTAATTTATTGCCGGACACCTAGCACTGATTTTTCAGGATTTGAGCATTCATCAGGAAAGTGCGTTCGGTTGTATAAGAGCCGGACTCTTAAATTTTGGGGGATATGGGTGTAAACTTAGGGTTGTTCAGTGAGTTCCAGAGTACGCCACAGTCCTTCATCTAGGGATCCATTTAATTTAAGGTTGACTGTGATTGGTAAACACTGTTAAACTAGTTATTGTTTTATATGTGTCTGTGGTAAACAGAGTGGAGTTTAATTAATGGGTGAACAAAAATCAACAGTTTCACCGCATTTCTGAAATGTCTGTTCAAATCTGTGCCTGTTGATATCCTTCCAGTTGATTCCCACTACTAGTCTTAGACTGTAAAGAAATTTAAGGCAATCTGTTCCTACTTTGTGGCAAGGAACTCCTTTTTTGATTCTACTAACCCCTTAGTTGTGTTTTTTTTTTTTTTAATCTATCTAGTTATTTTCTGTTTACCCCTTAATTACTAACTTATCTCTCTTTCCAGTCATCTTCCTTTATTGTGTTGGTGCTCTACTTTATGTTTAAACTGCCAGTGCATTTATTGAAAACCATGTCGTTATCTGTGTGGGTTTACCATTCCCAATCAACTAAATAATCCAAATTTCTGTCAATTAACATTGCTTTGGAAGTTAATTAATATAATCATTTAAGTGATCCCAACTGTTTGTTAGCTAATTTTATTGTTACAGTTAGCACTGGTATATAATACAAAGTTACTGTTAAAAAATGTGTACTACAGAATTTATAGAAGGCATAATTTTGTAGATGATTAGTTTTAATGTTGCATTTTTCTGAAAAGTATCTGAAATAACAGACTCAATCTTGAATTGTAGCTTTTTGCCCTACAGGAGATGTGACAGGGATTTGTGCCCAGTTATGCTTCTCACGTTCTGCATTACACAATCAGTTGGTTTGTGAATGATCCGACCTTACTCAGTTATGTGATTAAACTGTGTAGTCAATAGGAAGGCAGGCTGATTTGGTCACAAGAAATGATTGCCATTAATTTAAGTAATAAAACATGTCACTGGTTGTTTCTAGCATTGCAAGCATCTTAAATTAAATGGAAGGGGAGCATAGACACCAAGGGAGATCCTGTTTGCAATTGCTCAGCAAATGGAAGAGGCCACCTGAAATGCAATTTGTTTGCCTAAGCTAGTCACCTATTTGGTTCTTAATGAGTATTTCCCTTTTGAAGACAAATGGATTTCTCTGCATGTTAAAAAAGTTGTGTTTACCCTAGCCACTCACTCGCTGTTCATTCAGTATTAAAGAGGTCATATAAAGTCTCTCTCTCTCTCTCTCTCTCTCTCTCTCTCCTTTTACTTCTCAAACATCTTAGGATATGATGGTTTTAGGAAGTGATAACATTATTAGACAATTTGTAGAATAACTTGATTGATAGCTAGCCTTCATAAATGTGGTTTAGTTATCAGACCATAATTACATGGCATTAGGAAGTATTTAGTAAAAATACATATCTTCTGAAAGAAGGTCATTTTCTAGTATGTGTTGCATTTTCAGATCACTACAACAGTATTTATTGTGCAAACTTGAGTCATACTTGTTACAACCTGACTAATTCTGGGCTATGTAGCAGAATGGAAGGTGCACTCTCCTGAACTTACTTCGTCTGTGGTGATAATATATACTTTTTTCTTGTTTATTCAGTTCACATAAGATGGTAATTAGTTGAACTAGCTGTCACAATCAACAAGACTAGTCACACTGAAAAACAATGGTTATTATCCTAAAAAGTGAATTTATTAGCAGGATTAAACAGTCTTTTTAATACAGAGGTACAACAAACACCTACTGAAAGAGGCTTTTAATTATACCAGAAAAGATTTAGCATCTTCTGATACAGATCCATATGGAATTTATGATGACAAGGCATTTCCATCCAAGCGATGCTCTTTAGTTCCATCCAAATACTATCGCCACTACTAGAGCAGCCATTACCACTTATAGAGTTTACTAGGGAAGTCGAGAACAAAAAGTGTACTTCCAAGTCTTTCTTCCATATAGGTTATTGGGTTCTTATGCAGGTAATAGGCGTAATGATCCACAGACCATTAAGGAGCCTAACCTAATTCCCAGTTAATCCTGAGCACTATGTTGTTAAGTGACTTGCTAAAAGTCATACCATTGGCAATACAGTATGATGTAATCAAACCTGGAAGTAGAAGAGGCAACTGATTAAAGTCTCATATACTTAGTCCTCTCTGCTTGCAGTCAGTCATCTAACAAATCTTCAGATGATTTAGCATTACCAGTGCAGCTACTGTATATTTTTAGGAGGAAAACAGAGCAGTTGTAGAAAAGACATATGAAGACAGAGGGAGTATATGGAGACCACAAACAAAAGATACCGTGGTCAGGAAACACACCTGACAATCTGTTGCTGTGATATGACAATGCTACTGTTGTGTCCAAGAAATTTAAGAAACTCTGATGACTGACTAAACAAAATGCTTATGCTTCTATTTTTACTTTAGACTGGTGTTCCAAAAGTAGATATGATAATGGAAATTGTAAATATGAGAATTGCTGTCAGATATACTATGTCACCTTTTACACATTTTCTGTTGCCTTTATTTGTCTAACCACTCCTCAACCATGTTGACAATGAGTCCAGACATTCTAATATCTTTGAATTTTCTCCATTCAAAGATATAATTCTGTACATTCACCTTGTACTGATACTGTGAGTCATGGCAGTTTACTGGAAAGCTTGCACAAAAAATAGACATCTCCATTTATATCTATATCTATCTATACCTATCAATAAATAAAAAAAAAAAAAAAAAAAATATATATATATATATATATATATATATATATATATATATATATATATATATATATATGATGCCTCTGAAATCATCCAAGTGCAACTAACCCAGGGCAAAAATGCATTCCAAATTGAAGCTTGTTATAGATCCCACACCATGACCCAAGACGTCCACTCCTCGTTCCTGGGGACATTGGAAAAAAATGAGGGTTCAACCAAATGCCATAATTATGGGTGATTTCAACTACCCCAACATAAACTGGGAAAACTACTCTTATACTAACCCCTTTGCTCAGCAATTCCTGGAGTTCATAAACGCTAACGCCCTGAATCAACCTGTCAATGCCCCCACAAGGGGCAACAATGTTCTGGACGTGGTCATTACCAACATGAGTGACAGATGCTCAATGCCCGAGATCAACTCCTCACTTGTCAGATCTGACCATAAACTAATCACCCTAGAGCTCCAAATCCCGGCTCCACCCCCACACAAGGAAAGCATTGTAAAAAACTTTTCCAAAGCGAACTTCACACTTCTCAAAACTGAGGTGACTAACCTCACAATGCCCCTGCAGATGGATAATGCAGTCAATGCAGTCACAACTGCTGAATCCTACACAAATGTACTCTACAAGCACCTGCATGAGCGCACAGATCGTGCTATCCCCAATAAAACCAAGACGCTATCCTCCAAAAAAAGGAAGCCGATCTGGTGGTCCCCTGTCATTAACAAGCTTTACAACAGAAGGAAGAAACTGTTGCAAAAGAGTGCAAAAACCCAGGTATGGAGGAACTCACTGACAAGCCTCAGTAAGAAACTAAGATCACTCATCAAATCCTTCAAAGCTAATTTTGAAAGAAAAATTGCCACATATTCCAAAGACAACCACAAGGCATTCTTTAGCTATGTCAAGAATTTCTATGTCAACACCCAGATCTGCACCAAGCTACAACAGAATGGCACAAAATATACAGAGCCAACTGATATTGCCAACATATTGGCAGATAGGTTCAGTGCAAACTTTACTCCCCCCTCATCCCCCAAAGGGCCTATAACTATACCAGATGGTTGTAGAGCCCCAGCAATCAAAAACACACAGGTAAAAATGCCACTCTCTAAAGCCAAAAACACAGCATCCATGGGACCAGACAACATCCCAGGCTGTGTCTTACATGAACTCCAAAATGAACTAGCCCCTTACCTAAAATCCATGTTCAACCACAGCCTCACCACAGGCTATGTGCTCACAGAATGGTGCACAGCAGTGGTTATCCCACTCCACAAAGGACGAACCACCACAGACCCCGGGAACTATTGACCTATTAGCCTGACAAGCCTGGTTTGCAAGGCAATGGAACGTATCATCATGGAACTCATAAACAAAGATATAGGTAACCTCCAAACTCTGGATGCTACCCAATTTGGATTTATAAAAGGTAGTTCATGTCTCCCAAATCTGGCAGATGTCTTTGAAACAGTTACTAAGGCCAAATACGAATGCAAAGTGGTCCACACAGCCTACCTAGACCTCTCTAAAGCCTTTGATACTATCCCTCATTCAGGAATCATTGATAAACTCACAAACCTTAACATAAACTCTTACACCACGAGATGGGTGGCCAACTGGTCATAGACAGAACCCACACTGTAAGATTTGCTGACTCCAGATCTGACTCCAAACCAGTGACAAGTGGAGTACCCCAGGGTTCAGTCTTGGAACTCCTCCTGCTCGGTATATACTTCTCTGAAGTGCAAGTGAACACCAAGGGTCTATGGCTAACCAAGTTTGCAGATGACTGCAAACTAGATGCAATTATCGATTCCCCTGCTGGTGTAGACATCCTGCAAAAGGGACTCACCTAGACTGACACTTGGTGACAAAACCATGGCCTCAAACTAAATCCCAAAAAGTGTATTGTTATCCCCTTTAGCAAAAACACGGTACCCATGAATTACCAAATAGGGGGGTGTTCACTTAACACAGAAATTGTGATAAGAGACCTTGGGACCCAAGTGGATAGTAACTTCTCCTTTGATAACCACATTGCCACAGTGGTCAGAAAATCTTTCTTTATGGCCCACTTAATCACAAAAGGGTTCACATCAAGAAATAAGCAAGCCATTGTTCCCTAGTACTCATCATTTATCAGACCCCTCATTGAATACAATGCCCCATTTGGGATGTACTTCACAAGACACCTACAACAACTTGAGTGGCCCCAAAAGTACCTCACCAAGAGGATTGACAGCTTCAAACAATTGCCCTATGTTGACCGGCTCAAGAAACTCAAACGCTACTCGGTCGCATACTGCTTACCCTGAGGAGACCTGTGTCTGACATACAAAGCTATGTCAAGCCCAGAATTGTTGGACATGCTCCACTTGAAGAAATCCCAATTTCCGCAAGCTACACACTCTAGGGACCTAAACCTCACCACAACAATAAATAGGACATGCTGGAGGGATAGATTTGTGTCTCAGAGAATTCCCATGCTCTGGAATAAAATTCCCATCCATATCAAGCAGAGCTCGTCATTAGCACTATTCAAGAGAAACCTTGATAAGTGGATGGGTGATAGGAAATTCACCCCGGGATTATGTCTGGGGCACTGCTCGATAGAGGGGCAGGAATTTAACAATACATGGGTGGCGAAAGCCAATACACTGTTGGCTAGACTTACTTTGGCCCTCAGGTCGATAACCTAGTACTTTCCTATGAACCTATGAACCTATATATATATATATATATATATATATATATATATATATATATATATACACACACACACACACACACACACACACACACACACACACGCACACACACACACACACACACACACACACACACACACACACACACACACACACACACACACACACACACACACACACACACACACACACACACACACACACTCACACACATCTATATATATATATATATATATATATATATATATATATATATATATATGTGTGTAAATATCTATATATGTATAGGTTCATAGGTGTTTACTAGGCTAATGGCCACAAGGTCTTTTTAGGCCCTGCCAGGCATCTCAAATCTCTGACAAGTTCTGATACCCTTGCTAACTGTAAACAGGGGTTTAGGAGATGAAACATTTACAAG
>NC_056727.1:26224154-26341654 GCF_019279795.1 Protopterus annectens | reverse complement strand
AGGGAGTTGGCAAAGGTTAGGATCTACCCTTCCTAAAAAAAAAAAAATACATATATATATATATATATATATATATATATATATATATATATATATATATATATATATATATATATATATATATATATATATATACACATACACACACACACACACACACACACACACACACACACGTGTGTGTGTGTGTGTCTGTGTGTGTGTGTGTGTGTGTGTGTGTGTGTATATATATATATATATATATATATATATATATATATATATATATACATACATATATATATATATATATATATATATATATATATATAGATAGATAGATAGATTCACTTTAGAAGCTCGAAATACTGAAATATCGAAATTCAGTATTTCGAGCCATAAAGTGGAATCCTGAGAACAGCAAGAGCTCAGAAGCACGAACTTCAAAACCTCGGGTACCGGCGGTTTTGAATTTCGCGCTTCTGAAGTTTCGCTGTGGTTATGGATTCAGTTAAGTGTGTGTGTGTTAAGGGTTTTAGGTAGGGGCTGTGGTGTGTGTCAGTGTGTTTTGTTGCTGTGATGTGTTTGTGCAAGAAGAATGTAACTTGTGTGGTGGTGTTTTCTGTGTGTTTGTGTGTAGTGTGGCCTCGGAGTAAGAATATTTAAGTAGGGGGTGCAGTGGGAGCAGCACTCCACATGGGTAGGGCAGGGGGGATTTCCCCCTGCTTTTATGTAGTAGAGAGCTTGTGTTTGTGTGTGGGGAGGATGGTGTGAATGTATGTGTTCAGTAGAAACGCAAAATTCAAAATCTCCGGTGTGCAAGATTTTGAATTTCGTGATTCTGAGTTTTCGTGGTTCCAAAGGTATCGTGGTTTCAAAAATTCGACTTTATACCTTTGAAATACTGAATTTCGATATTTCAGTATTTCGAGGATATAAAGTGAATCTATATATATATATATATATATATATATATACAGATATATATATATATATATATATATATATATATATATATATATATATATATATATATATATATATATATATATATATATATATATATATATATATATATATATATATATATATATATATATATATATATATATATATATATATATATATATATATATATATATCTCAGTTTAGTAACATACTACAGTAAGTGTAGTCCCTTATTTTCAAAGTGAATTTTATACATGCCCTATAAATATTGTACAACGTCTGAGTTCTCAAAATGCTAATAGTTTTTGACAGCATAATTAACTAACTAAATAAGAAATTTATCAGATTTCTTACTGTCATTCACATTTTGATAAATGCAATTCAGATATTATATAGAGTAGTACAAGCAGTGAAATAATCAAGAAAGTTTGTATAATAATGTATATTTATTCAGGTCTCTGTTACATATGTTATCAGTATAGTTAAAGATATACAAAACAGACTCAAAATATTGGGACTTGGCTTTGAAGAGTATACATTAAAAAACATAAAAGTATAACAAGGCCTGAGAAACTAGAGAACACTATCTTGGCAGGTATAATTCTACTGTCATTTAAAATTATCTGTAACCAAATATGTAGTTTTAGCAGCAAAGGTACATAAAATATGGAGCATGTATGAGCGTGTATTATTCTGATGAAAATTGAGTGTACTCTGTGTGCTTGTATATGTGTGTGAGTGTGTGTGTGTGTGTGTGTGTGTGTGTGTGTGTGTGTGTGTGTGTGTTTGTTTATGTCTGCTTGTTTGGGTGTTACTTTTAAAGTAATGGCTAACAAAGGGGATCTGCTTGGTCTGCTAGGGTACTGGTATGTATGAAGTGCATTGTGTCTTGTTTAGTAATATTTTTAGAGAACGGGTGGTTATTACCCTAATGTGTAAGGTTGAAGTCAGGGTGGAGAGTAGGGTATAGTTAGGATAACTATTGGGGGATAAAGCCTGCATTAAATTGGAACTTCTTCATAAAATAATTTGGAGAGAATTTCTTTATAGTGCTTTTCTGTTTTGTTTCAGTTGTCGTCCTCTACATATCTTTACTTTATGTAGCAAGATTGGTATCTTGTGAAGGCATAGGGCATGGATGCACTAAGTGGACCTTTAGTGGGCAGCTTGTCTTTGGGGTACTATGTTTTTTCACCAGTGCTATGATGGGTGTAAGAACTTGTGCAGTATTTTTACCATTGCAACTGGCTGAGATGATCAAGAAACTTGTTCTGTGTTCTAGGCCTATCTGAAGGACTACTCTGTTCATGCTGTCACCATAACAAACTGGGGATTAGACCATACTTACTCAAGGATGCTGAAATGTCTTGGCAGACAACTTTAGTCTACTCAGTAGAGGCTATGCCATGCCAGAATCACCAGTATTTAATTATTAAGCTAGGGAGTGGTTATATGCTTTAATTCTACAAAGCAGAAGGTTCATGTTCCATTCAGGCAGGCCAACACCACTATGTATGTAATAGACACAGTCAAAATCTATGCATTCCTTCATGTCTTATGCCCATCATGTCACGAGAAGACATTTCTATAGGAGTTCACTTTCTTTCAGACTTAAGAACAGTTTCTATCCCATGGCCATACATGGACTGAACAATGCTAAACACTCACACTGAGTATAGATAATAGCCATTTGCACTATAATGTATTTGTTTACATTCCTGTGCACCTTACCTTATTCTTTTCATGTGCAATTATACCCAAGTGCAATAACTCAGTTGTGCACTGCATTGCATTGCCTTATATTGTATTGTTTGATATTGTATTGTATTATATTCTCTTATTTATTCATGTTTATTATATGGAAATGTGAATGCACCTTAGGAGGATTGCTACAAACTTCATTTTACTTGTGCAGTGACAATAAAGAAATCTTATCTTTCAACTGATTGCCTAGTCACCTGAATTGATATTTTATGTATGTATGTATTTATTCATCCACTTATTTATTTGAATAACTCTAAAAAATGGATTGGCATGAAGTCGATAATTTTTACTAAAAATCCTTTCTATTGTGAAGGGTTTTGGATTTCTTAGGCAGTTACCATTGAAACCCACGCTAAGGGACATAAATTGGATATTGTGCTATAACGGATTATGGTAGTGACTGACAAAATGATGGAGTCACTGTTACAGTGAAAGAGACACCTTGTACATTTTGCAGTGACACTCCCTCATACTTAGGAACACAACATGAACTTGCTATATTCAGGAACTAAAGCAGAGTTTCTAGTCTACAACTCATCAATAGTCACAAAGTTTCTTTATGAGACTAGGATGAATGAACCTAAGCAAATTATGGAAGCTTGTAATCAAACTTTAAAATCTGATCTTGACAGTTAATGCATTATTTTGCATGATACAACTCAGATATCTCTTATAAAGACAATATTCTTGACTTTAGAGGTCCCAGAAACATTTAGTGAACCTAATATGCTTTTCCAGGTGGTGAAGATGTTATACAGTACAGCCTGTTTGTCACTCCATGTGGAAGGCTTTGTTATCTTTTGGATGTGAGGTGGCATGTAATTCTTTACACAAAAGACTGACTGCATTAGATTGGAGCCACATCAAAGTGTGACTGTGACACTGCTGTGGTCCTGAATGGTGTGAGTGTTAACAGGAATTGTGTGAATATTAGATTCCTCATTATAATCTGTTTATGCTACTAATTCTCAGCATGCACCTATTATATTGCTGTTTAGAACTATGCACAGTCAGACAAGTTATAGCTTGTCTATGAATCTCGAGTCCTCATATCTACTAGGTTTTTATAACATATCTAAAAGATAGTACTATTAACCCTGTTGCTTAAGGAGATTTTTCTTTTTATATGTCTTAAAAAACCTACATATAATACTGTCCTGATAAAAAACATTACTTTTTTACTAAGGAGAATAGGGAATTGTGTCTCTACATCACCCATTTTATTTTGAAGGGATACATCAATTCAACTAATTTCACTTTTGGTTTTGGTCATCTCAAAGTCCTGAGACTGCTCTCATAGAGCTCAGAGATCACATGGTGGGGAGAAGTCAGTAGGATTATTCAGTTCTTGTCTTCGTTGGTCACAGTACAATATCTAACATGGTGGACTGTGGCACCTTTTATGGTCATTTATGTTTCTACTGTGGCATATCAGGCACAGGCCTAGATTGCCTTGCCTCATACTTGGCAATGCTGTCAGGGATTGATCTTTCCTTTCTCTCTCTCCATTAGAGATTGAAGTGAAGCCTGGTTCCTTACTAGTCACTGTGTACACGCTTCCTCAAGTTGTCTTCTAAGCAAGTATGACACATTTGATTTCTAGAACAAACTTCCACTACATGTCAGAGTAGGACCCCTGCCACCTTCAAGGTAAACCTAGATAATCAGATGGGCAGCCTCAAATTCTCTCCCAGTCTATCCTGTCTTGCCTTCCTTGAGATGAGAGGGAAATTTTGAATAGGGTTTTTTGGCCAGGCTTGAAATGGTCTGCAGAATACTGTAATTGCCTAGTACTTACCTATAAACGTATGAACGCATTTGTTCCCTAAAAGAGTTATAGAAACAGTATACCCAAGACAAGAGGTGAAATGCTTAAAGCATAACTTTATGTTCACTGTACATATATCGGTATATGCCAAATCACTTTCTGTCTTTTTCTTACCAAAATGCCATCTGTTAATGGTAAAACATAATATTGGCTCTCTAGATTATAGCAGAGGGAGAGCTCACGCCAGAGACAACTAACAACCTCTTTTTCCGGTGGTGGGAGTAATCTTTTTCCTGTAGTGGGAGTAATCTTTGTAATCAAGGCTGTGGTCTTAGGAGTTTGCAACATAATTTAAATGTATAATATAAAATGTTGTTAACCAAACCCAGCATAGTTGATATTTCTCACAAGCTGGTAATTTGAAGAGACAACTGATAGAATCATTAACTGTATGGTGTTTGGGAAGCCTCTCTGGTAAATCATTGAATACAGTGGATTACATCACTTCCAGACACCGATCTTTATATACCTTTAGCTCAGCTGTGTAGAAGGAAAGATATTGGTGTATGTTTTACAGATTTTCAATGACTATAAGTAATCTGGTATACAAGAGTCTGGAAACACTGGATTATGCTTGGGAAAAGGTCAGGAAACCACAAGATAAAAATGACTGCAGATATGTTTTAAGCAATGCACATGGCAAAACTGATTAGAATAACTGCACTTCAGAAAACAAAGAAACACAATTATCCCCTGATATTAAAGATTCTGTATATGAGTCTGATATTATCTTACAGGAAATTAAACTAAATCTGGGAGATACTCCTTCTGTGGGTCTGCAGGAAGTAATGCCTCCATGTATACTAATACTTTGAGTGTTTCTTTGCTCATTTTATACTATACATTATACTTGTATAGTGGGTTGTTTGAGACTTAGGGGATAACACGGAGATCACTTTTTCATACATATTCATTTAAATACATTTGATTTCCCATATAGCTGCCATCTGATAGACAGCATAGGCAACACTTGGATAACTATAGATAAAGGAATAAAAGTAAGAAACAATTTAAATTTATTAATATCAGTAAACCTAAATATGAGTCTGCACGCACCATCTTAAAATGATTAGAGAATGTTGAGGAATATTGATATTGTTAGGATGAATCACAAACACTACAAAATCCATCTATGTTCTTCCACTGGAAAAAATAGACAGTTTACAAGATGCAGTCTGGGAGGGTACCCTAAAGTGTTAGGATTCTATCTCCATGAAGTTATAGACTGCTTGGATTAAGAAAGTGCATACATATGAAAACAAAGAAAGCTGTGTAGGTTTGAACATCGTGACACAAAAAGAAATAATCTACAAGAAAATATAAAACCACAGGGATTTTAAAACAGTGATTTGTTCAAATGAGTCAGTATAGTGAAACGACAGTTTGTACAGGCAACAGTGCCTAGGCCATTGGTTTGCTAACTTTACTATTGGACACAGAAAACAAAACACATCAGTAGGGTTCTGTAGTTCCTGTTTACTACTAGAATTTTTTTTTTAAGTTTTTATTTAATTTCTGAAATGTAACGGAAAAAAATTGCTCATTGGTAAGTCATGGTGTTTTTTTTTTTTTTTGCATTTTTTTTTGCATTTTTCTCAATTTTGAGAGCGGTCAGAAATGTTCAACATTTGTGATAGGGACTGTAAATTTAAAAATGTAGAAAAATATAACTGCTTTATTTCTTGCTCCATACACATACAGCTATCTAGTTGTTTAGCTTTTCCCTTACAGCATACTGTATGCATATTCAACCTGAACATTTTAAGACAGTGATGTGTTTTACATCAGTGCCAGAATATTGTCTCCATGATAATGAGTTTACTGTGTGGAGTGCAAGGAATGCTGATATTCTCAAACGTACATTAATAATATAGACTGCCTTTATAAGAAGAAAGGCATACAATAACTAGGGTATTGTTAAGTATCTCTTTATTTTTTTTAAGAACAAACAAAACATATCTTTATGCTGGCAGCAAACCTTACTTAAAATGTACTCTACTTTTATTTTCACTTGTTAGTGATTGCTGTATTATTTTCATGTTTTACTCATTGTTTTTTATGACTGTTTAGTCATGTTAATAGTTTTTGTTTATTCCTGGTTTAACAATGTTTTGTATTACATATCACGTGTCTATTTTGTGCATGAATATCAAAGAGAGCAAAGAACAATGCCATAGATGCCTCTATAGCTATCTGTATGACTTCTTAGTTTTTGTATACTTGCTTTTAAAATAAGCCTGAATAATTCAGAAAAAAAATGAAACTAGTTATGTTCATTCTGCTCCCAAATGAAATGAATGGTAGATCTATCAGGAAACTGAATGGGAATCATGCTCCTGTCAACATCTGATTATATTCCTCTAGGACGACCTTAAATGCTATGACATTAGGACTCAGATGCACTTTGCAGTGCTAATACCTTAGAGGTCTAGAAAATGTCAAATGCATGAACAAATGTATTATATGTAGGAAATTCTGCCTTTTGCCATTTAAACTATAGCCTTAAGGCTCTTTTAGGGACTCATTTGTATTGTGTACGGTTCTGCAGTTCATCTACCACAGCATCCTGGCTTGAATTTGTAATTAGTTGCAATCCCTTGATCAGATGTTTATCCTTTATATTATGCATTACTTCAAATGCAGAAAAGTGACTGTGTGATCTGTGTTTTTTTAATTCATCAGAAGAATAAATAACAGATCTCTGCATGCTCTGAATTACAAAATTAAACAGATAAACATAATATATATATGTTGTTGAAATCGAATGAAGCATCTTATGTATGTTAGAAAACATATCTCTATAAAATTAAAGGCTATATTTCAATATGTTGTTTCTGTGAGATGGTAAAAGATTTGCATTTGTGTAACTTACTGATGAAATGAATAAAAACAGTGTAATTTTGTCTCTGTGATTTTAATTAGACAGGTAATCACATGATGATGTTTTTTAATCCATCAGTGGGACAAATGAGCTTTTCTATGGAAGAGTTTTCTGCAGAAAGTATTGTCTGTATACAGGTGTGCTGCATAAGAGGTTTATGGTAGAAGCTTTTCAGCTTTATTCTAATTTGCAGAGAAGTTGGTTGGCTATTTGGAGCCCAGGGTGAGACCCTCATTTGGGAACGTTTGATAAAAACATAGTTTTATTGAAAGTCTAAAACATTTTCAGAGTGAATCATTCAGCTGTCATGTGGTGCATAACTAAACATACTGCTTTAGCAATTTGAAGAAACCACACAACTTTGCCTTAACACATTAAAAATAAAACATGATTAAATAACGTTATGCTTTTGCTGCCTGGAGTTTTAAAATACTATTGGACACAGTCATAAAAATGCAGGGCATGTCTTCCAAAAGTCAAACAACTTCATTATGACTCATCAAGGACTTTTAAAATAGCTTTAAAATAATATTCTTAATAAATATTGCTCTGCCAATAACTGCAAGCTATTTGCACACAACAGTCACACTCATAAATGATTCACAGTGCCTGTAAATTAATTCATAACCAAAAATTATCCAAAATATTTTTTTTAAACTCCCCTACCCTACCAATAACAAACAACTAAGCAGTCCTGTTTATAAACATAGCTGGGATGGCACCAAAAATGTTAGCCTGTTTTCAGTCGCTTCCATAATTATTTCACCTGGCAGCAGGTTAATATGCCATGGAAGATATGTGGCAAATTAAACCTTCTGCCAGATGAAATAGTGAAATGAGAAAATGGTTTAATATTTGCTATACCTTCTGATTAATGTACTGGCCTCAAAATTATGGCAGTCACTCCCTCTAGATTGAATTGAAGACCCAAAGTACTCCCTGACTGTTCAGGCCACATGGCAAACAAACAGTATAAAGGCAACTACCCATGTAAATGAAATATCACATAAGCATTTCTCCAGGTGTGTATAAATGCAACTACCCATCTAAATGAAATATCACATAAGCATTTCTCCAGGTGTGTAGTGCCTTTCTTTACCTGCTCCATCCCTTATAGCTGATACGCCCAATTAATTCACTCATCCTTAAGTGTGATTGAGCTTACCATAGCCTTAGTGCTCCGAGCCCACTGACTATACATAATCACCTTTTTCTTTCATCTTGCAGGTCTTTATTAACTCCACTAACTTAGTAGCTACTACATCACTTCTGCTCCCGCTTTAACTCAGCTCTACATTTTTTATTCCAGTTATGTAACTGTACATATACCTGGATTCAAAGGATTGTTAGAAATTCCTTACATAGTTTGTATATAGTCTATCAGAGGATTTATGTTTACTGAAATGTCAAGTATTACTATTGTTATGAAAGATGCTATAACAACAGAGATGCTAAATAGAGAACGTAAAGACTAAATACTTTTTATGTCTGCATCTACAGTCTATGTGCATATGAAAAAAAAATCTAATTTGCAGCTGTCACTTTATTTTTTCCACTGCCTTTTCTCACATCCAAATAAAACACATCATACATAAAAATACAAAAGGCTCATCTAGATCGTAGTTTAAAACATCAGTTTACCAGTTCAGAATTTGATACAATCTGTATATTTTCAGGTGCAGTCCAAATGCCAGCAGCATAAACGTTATGCTATAAGTAACAGCTTGTCTGCCATGGTACACACAAAACGTTACATTATATGGCATAAGTGAGCAGTGAGAGCAATTCTTCTGGGATGTTCTAGTCAGTAATGGTGACCCCAAAAGCAACTTACTTAGGAGAGTGCATAATGGCTTACTGAGACACTGTGTTGCCAATATGAAATTCCTGCACCACCATATGGCCTTCATAAAATACCAAGCCAGAACTGTCCCAGGAAACCTAGCCTACAGCAGCTGGTTCAGTGCAGCCTGCAAACTGGTTGTCAACCTTTTTATCACTTCTGACTCAGATACTAGTTATGTTACTTAAGCATCCACAACTCAGTGCTAAGAAATAAAATGACTGCTGTGTCAACATTAAATTCAGGTTCAAGAGTTCCTATTTTCGGCCAGTAAAGGTACACAAGGCATTTTAATACACAGACAGAACCATCTGTGAAGCTAGGATCTGGAATGGAGCTGACATTTACAAGTAATTTCTCTGGTGAACATGATTCGTAAGTGGTTGAGTAATGCCAGAGCATCAGTGTGTACATACATGGAATATTCCACGAAAGCCCTTTCTTCCATGTGAACAACATTTGTAGTATTATTATTATGAATTCACTATCACCGCTCCCTATGGTCCAACATGATATGTACAAGTTCTGTTCAACGAGTCATCAGAGGAAAAAAACCTGACAGTACAAACTGCATCCAGGATGGAACTGATGCAAATGAAAATAACTGATGTACATCAAAGTAAAGCAAAATGCAACAATCATGCAACCAGTCTATTCTCAGAAAATTGTTAAGGAGGTAGCATTCATTCATTTATTCAACTAATAATAAATAATAATAATAATAATAATCATAATGATAACTAAAAGCAGCCTTGATGAATTAAGAAGGCGTAACTCTTTCTTCATCCAATGCCCCATCCCGTAAAGCAGCATAACATTCACTGAAATTCCAATCAGTAGAAATAATAAATTAATAATCGATAAAAACAGCCTTGATAAATTAAGAATACATATGTATATCCTACCCCCAGTAAAACAGCCCAAAAAATCCTTATCTGCCATATATAGCTACAACAACAGCCAATACATTGGCAACAATGACAGGCGGATACCACCCAATTTTGCCTCCATACCACTTTTCATCAGAATTAGGGACAAATACAGAAATAAAAATCAGATAGGAGCACTTGAACTTTATTTATTTATTTAACATTTGTTGATCGGGAAAGTCAGACTAGGACAGAGCCTATTTTGAATGGACGGCCGGGGAGAAACACACCAGAAGCATTTCTTTGGAACTAAAGTACAGTACTATTAACTTGAGTCCTTATCAGAATAAGAGAATGTGAATTCAAATACAATTTTCTGATCTAAAGAATTGTATTATAATTCGAATTATTGTCATTATTTGTTAAGCGTAATTCACTACCTATTTCTCAAAAAAAATGTAATTTTTTGCAATGCCAAGCTGCATTTATATATATATTTTAACTTGACACACCAGCCCACTACCAGTCCTGTCTACCACGCAACAACTGATATCCAAAGTTTGGTCTGGATTTACTTACAGGTAAACAAATCCAGAAATTAGGGAAACCATCGTAAAAAAATTCTCCAAAGCCAACTTCACACTTCTTAAGACAGAAGTGGCAAACTTCACGACACCCATGCAGATGGACAATAGAGGTATGACTGCTGAATCCTACACAGATGCACTTTATAAGCACTTACACGAGTGCATGGATCATGCTATCCCTAATAGAACCAAGATGTTATCCTCCAAAAAAAGGAAGCCAATCTGGTGGTCCTCTGCCATAAACAAACTCTACAACAGAAGAAAGAAACTGTTGCAAAAAAGAGTAAAATCCCATGACTGGAGAAACTCCCTGGTCAACCTCAGTAAGAAGCTGAGATCCCTCATAAAATCCTCCAAAGCTAGTTATGAAAACAAAATTGCCACTGACTCTAAAGACAACCACAAAGCATTCTATAGCTATGTCAAGAATCTCAATGGGAACACTCTGATCTGCTCTGAGTTACAGCACAATGGCACTAAATATACAGAACCAACTGATATTGCCAACATTCTAGCAGATAGGTTCAGTGCTAACTTTACCCCCCTCTCACCCCCTAGAGGGCCCATCTCTATACCAGAAGAATGCAAAGTTCCTATAATCACGGCTGCACAGGTAAAAAACACACTCTCCAAAGCCAAGAACACAGCATCCATGGGACCTGACAATATCCCAGGCTGCATTATACACGAACTACAGAATGAACTGGCACCCTACCTAAGTACCATGTTCAATCATAGCCTCACCTCAGGCTTTGTACCCACTGAATGGTGCACCACAACAGTTATCCCACTCCACAAAGGTGGAGCCACAACAGACCCTGGGAACTACCGCCCCATTAGCCTGACGAGCCTGGTCTGCAAGGCCATGGAACTCATAAACAAAGACATTGGTAATCTCCAAACTCTGGACCCTACCCAGTTTGGATTTGTAAAAGGCAGATCATGTCTCCTAAACCTGATTGGCTTATTTGAAGCAGTCACCATAGCCATAGATGAGGGTAAAATGGTTCACAGCTTATCTAGATCTCGCCAAGGCTTTCGACACCATCCCACACTCTGGAATTATAGATAAGCTCACTAAACTAGGTATAAATCCCTATGTCACAAGATGGGTTGCCAACTGGCTCACGGACAGAACCCACACTGTGAAAGTAGCGGATTCCAAATCCGACTTCAGACCAGTGACAAGTGGAGTACCACAGGGTTCAGTCCTGGGTCCTCTCCTGTTTGGTATCTACTTCTCTGAAGTGCAGGCTAACACAGAAGGTCTTTGGCTAACAAAGTCTGCAGATGACTGCAAACTAGGAGCCATAGTCGAAACTCCTAACGATGTGGACAAACTACAAAAGGGCCTCACTGAGACAGATACTTGGTGTCAAAGCCATGGCCTGAATCTCAATGCCAAAAAGTATGTTGTCATCCCCTTTGGTAAAAACTCTGTACCCATGAACTACCACATAGCTGGTAGTCTACCTAATGCCGAAAATGTGATAAGAGACCTTGGGATACAGGTGGACAGTAGTCTCTCCTTTGATAATCATATCGCCACAGTGGTCAGGAAATCCTTCTACATGACTCATCTCATCACAAAAGGATTCTCATCCAGAAAAAAAGAGGTCATTGTTCCCCTCTACTCATCACTCATTAGACCCATTATAGAGTACAATGCCCCTTTTGGTATGTACCTCACAAGACATCTACAACTGGAAAGACCACAGAAATACCTCACAAAGAGGATTACTGGCCTCAAACAGATACCCTATGCAGACCGTCTAAAAAAACTACAGCTTTACTCCATCACATATTGCCTACTCAGGGGCGATCTCTGCCTAACATACAAAGCTATGTGAAACCCAGAGCTGTTGGACATGCTCCACTTAAAGAAATCCCAATCCCTCCGAGCTACATGCTCTAGGGACCTAAACCTTGTCTCCACAATAAACAGAACATGCTGGAGGGATAGATTCCTTTCCCAGAGACTTCCCATACTCTGGAACAGGCTACCTATCTATGTCAAACAGAGCTCCTCATTAGCACTGTTCAAGAAAAATCTTGATGATTGGATGAGAAATGGGGAAATTCACCCCAGGGATCACTTCTGTGTCTCTGCTCGACAGGGGCACAGGAAAATAATTTTCTTGGGTGGCGAAAGCCAGGGTACATTTTTTTGGCTAGGCTTATATAGGCCCTAGGGCCAATAGCCTAGTACCTACCTATGAACCTAAATGATAATCAGACAGGGACCATTAACGGACACTTAAAATATTAGTATTGTGTTTTAACTCAAGTCATTGACAGAATAAGAGAATGTGAATTGATATACATTTTTGTGAAGTAAAGAGAAAGCCTATATCTTAATTCTAAATTATTTTCATCATTGTCATTATATGGAGTCAATTCTTCACAGTCTGTTTCTCCAAAAATGTAATTGTGTAAAAAGCCATTAAGCCAAATTAAATTTATGCATTTGATTTTTATTGCATCTTAATTTGACATGTCCATCAGTCCAGTTCACCATACCTCTCAATGGTCAAGATTTTTGTCTCACATTTTTGGCCTATTCCTCAAAGAATGTATGGTTTTCTGGCAAAGCAATGGTTAGGTGAAGTTAAAAAATAATGACAGGCATTTGCATTGTAGACTTTCTATCCTCCAGAAAAAATAATAAAAAAACTGTTATTCTAGAAACTTTCAAAGCTTTAAGACCATTATTTAAAATCTGTTTCTAGTTTTTGGCCTGTGACCCTCCATGTATGTATTGTCAGTGGGCTCATTCAGTTGACTGAAGTGACCAAACAATGACAGACAGTTGAGTTTCAAACTTCCTATCCTTCAGAAAATGCATGATAACTAGGGTTACCACATGTCCCACTTTGCGAGGGACAGTCCCTCTTTGGGCAGTTGTGTCCTGCAAAAAAATTGAAAAAATGGCAAATGTCCTGAGATTTTAGAACAAAATTATTTCCTATATTTTATGTAAAAGTTGCATAAGACAGTTATTCTGTATCTGAAACACCTAAATGTTGTAAGAAACAGAATAAGGAACGAACATGCTACAAGAATAACCTTTTATTTAGGCAAAAAGGTGAAGTTCTGTTCTTTGTACTGGCCGTGGGTATGTTTTGTCCTGCAAAATCTGACGTTTGTACCACAAATGTCCCACTTTGGGCATTTGAAAAGGTGGTAACCGTAATGATAGCATAAAACCTGTTATTCTAGGAACTTTCTAAGTTTATAAGAGCTGAGCAATATTTAAAATCTCTCCCTATTTTTTTACCTTTGTTTCTGAATGCAAATGAATGTCTCACTCCCAACACTGTTTTGTTTTGTTTGTCCATGTTTCTTGTGCTAACAAGTTGAGACTATCTGCTTATTGGCTTTCCACCACCCACCACACACAACAACTGATAATATACAGATTCTGGTCTGGAACATTTTAATTAAAAATTCAGAATATATATTTGCTATTCTCACTCTCTGAAAGAGTCAGACTATATGTAAATTGTGTTACTCACACTTATTCCCTCCTTGTCCATTCTTGGCCTACTACTTTTCTTTCAGTTCTAGCCCTGAGCCCAGGCCTCAGACCCAGGTAGGAAAAAGCAGGCTCCCAGGTAGTTGTCCACTCTTCTGCTCACTCACTCTGTCATCACAGTTGTGCCGTCAGCTCAGCAAATTTTAGCTTCAACTCATGACTTAGCCAGCAATAATTAAAAAAAAAAATGAACTGCACTAAGCGTTAAGTGCTTCAAGCAGTAAAGCTCTTCAAGATTTAGAAATTTCATTTTTAAATTAAATAACTGCTACTGGACTCGAATGACCATATTGAGTAAGCTACCCTTTATTTGTTTTAGTTAATTTGCTTCCTGTGGACTCCAAGGATAAAGCCATCTGCCTTCTCTGTACCACTGCCTCCAACTGCCCAGCTAATCAGAAGACTTTGGGGCAGTAACAGAGGCTAATCCCTTATGTAAAATGTAACAAGGATAAAGTCATGTAACTACCTTCTCTGTACCACCACCTCCAACTGCTCAGCTATTTGGAGCAGTAACAGAGGCTCATCCCTTATATAAAATGTAGGGCTGAGCAGTTCCTGATGCAACTTGATATTGTAAGAGATTGTGAGGTACCTGGAAGCTCAGACATTTATGAAGGACATTTTTTGCAATTTTGTCTTCTTTCCTCAAAGCAGAAAAGGGTATTTAGAATAAATATTTTTTTTTTATTTAGCACAAATTGCATACTATACAAGACAGCACCTTGACTGATTATGTCTTTTACCTTGCCCATACTGCTTATTTGTATGTGTGTGTGTGTGTGTGTGTGTGTGTGTGTGTTTGTGATTTATCTTGTATTCACTTGCAGGCCAAGTTCATTCACCGCCTTGTTGGAAATATTGCTATTAAATTCCATAACCCTATCATACTAATTGACTGATTGTCATTATGTCCTGATTTTTTTTTCTTTTAATGCAACAGCAATACAATATGAATAATTATTACAGACTGTATATTGTTTTCCAGATTAGGAAGAGATTCAGATAAAACAAAGTGCTCTGCGGCTGCAGTTTTGCTTTATTGATGTAGCTCTTTAAAATGTTAACTAACACCTTTCACCTTTTAACTAACACACTTTATGGATTGTAGTCCATAATGCTGCTCTTTCAATATATTCCATATTAATATACATAAATCATGTTGAATTAATTATAATAATCCAGTAAAATAGTCAAAGATGTACTGTTCTATCATTTCAGATATCAGTCTATGTTTCTTCCTTAAGTCATGGTATTCAGCAGAAATATTTTAGGTTATTATTATAGGCTCATGGTTCAGTACTAAGCTAACTGCCCTTGCAAGCCATTTTAAGCCTAGCCACTTATCCCTTGTGAGACTCAAACACTGTATCTTGTGTTTGTAAAGCAAACACCTTAGCTATTAAGCCACCCTCCCAACCCCACTGTTATTTATTTCTGGTCAGCCCTGTTACTAATTAACAAAACATCATGTGCAAAGTGAAACATAGGTGTTCAGATGAACTGTTGAATAAAAAAAAAAAAACAATGAGAAAGACCATAGCAGTGGAGTTTTATGCCCACTTGATTTTAGCATAAAAACATTGATAACCACACTTATGTAGATGTCAAAATTGTAGAAACAAATGGTTATGTTCAGTGTTTCTTTCACTGACAAGTTCTGTAGATCCCATCGCATTGCTTTAGATCTTATTAGGAATACTGGACAGTGGATATGAATTATCATGATGTCTGTAGCAATTTACTCTTAACAAGAGGTGAAAAACAATTCCTTCAGGTTTTTGAGCTATACTGATGAGACTTTCTTTCAGCCACATTCCATGGACATTTCACCAAATCAGCACAAATCCCAGTGAAGTAGTACCTTGTGCTTAGTAGTGCAACTAAAATATTCTACCATCACCCATGAAGGAATCTAACAATCGATTCTGTGTCTTCAGTAATAGAATGTGGGTATCAACATATAAATGTAATACATTCAGATTGCTGTTGGACAGTGTTTTGTGGTCAGACTTGTCAAATGTCATCCTTTCACCATTTGTGAAAGTCACGT
The DNA here is from genome assembly GCF_019279795.1 of Protopterus annectens. Lineage (NCBI taxonomy): Eukaryota > Metazoa > Chordata > Ceratodontiformes > Protopteridae > Protopterus > Protopterus annectens. Next base: position 26,325,367 of record NC_056727.1, on the reverse strand, counting down.
TAAAGGAGGTCATTCAGTCTGTAGGGATTTTTCCTTAGCTCAAGGTGCAAAGACCCCATTGCTGAACAGATATGTAGCAGGATGCTGGAGATACATCCCCTGTGCTCATGTAAATGGGGCATGAGATTCACTGTACAATAAAATAGACTCTTCTTGATATTTGGATGACCAAAGTTTTATGCAACTTTTTTCATTTAGAAACCCATTTATCTCAGGGCCTTTGGCTTCATGTCCTTACTCCTCTGAGGATGTCTGCAGATCTCATTCCCACTGGAAGGGAAGCTGTGGACTAAATGAAACCGGAAGCATGAAATCCCATTAAAGGTCGCCATGTCGTATTACTGATTATTTACAAAAGAATCATAACAAAGTGGAAAGGGGATAGTATAATGACTTAGGTGTTTACCTCATAAACACAAGGCGCAAGGTTTCTCATGTTTGAAGTGGAAATTGGATAGACTTAAAATGGTCCACAAGGGCAGTTAACCTAGTATTTTCCTATGAACCTAAGTAATCAAAATTCACTGTTGACTGCTTAAAGCAGGATATTATGTTCTTATTAACCAGGTAAGTGGACTGCTCTGTTTGTAACCCTTTTCAGCTAGGCTCAGATTTCTGCAGAACTGGTTGTTAATGGTAACACATACACTGAGCCAGTGGACATAGCTAACTTGCTAGCCAACAGTTTTGATGAAAACTTCTCTCCCCCATCCCCATGTTACGTACCTCATGACATCCCTACCACCTGTATCCTACCATGTATCTCTAAAGAGCAGGTCATAAATGCCCTCTCTAAGTCCAAAAACACAGCATCATTGTGACTCAGTAACATCCAAGGCTGCGTCCTACATGGGCTCAAACAAAAATTACCATCACCATTGTATACTCTTTTCAATCACAGTCTAAGCACCGGCTTCATCCCAGGTGAGTGGAAAACAGCCACTGTTATCCGCATGCACAAATGTAGCGCTTCTACTAATCCCAGGAACTACAGATCTATTAGCCTGACTAGCCTTATCTGCTAGGTCATGGAAAGAATTATCATGGACCTTATCAACAAAGACATAGGTAATCTCCAAACACTACATCTTACCCAGTTTGGATTTGTTACAGGGAGATAATGCTTATAAAACCTGATGGACATCTTTGAGACAGTCACAAGGGCCCTGGATGAGGAAAAATCTTTGCCTACAACCTACCTAGGCCTGTCCAATGCATTTGACACTGTCCCTTTCTTGAGCATCATTGGCAAACTATTTCAGCTAGACATCTACCATTATATCATAAGGTGGGTTGCAAAATGGCTCTCTGATAGAACCCATACAGTCAAAATAGGTGAATCCACCTCCAGCAGCAGACTTGTTACCAGTGGTTTTCCACAGGGATCAGTCCTGGGACCTCTACTGTTTGGAATCTATTTCACTGGAGTACAACCTAAACCAAGGGACTGTGGCTGACAAAGTTTGGTGATGACTGCAAACTGAGTGCCATTATAGAATCTCCAAACAATGTCAACATCCCTCAAGATGGTCTTGCACAAACACATGAGTGGTGCCAAAGTCACAGCCTCAAACTCAATGCAAAAAAATGTATTATCATCCCTTTTGGCAAGAGCGATTTTCCTGAAAATTGCCACATCAGTGGCAATATCCTAAGTACACACTCTGTGGTGAGAGATCTAGGCACTCAGGTTGACAGCAACTTTGGCGTTGATCACCATGTCTCCAGAGTAATAAGAAGGGCATTCTATATGGCTCACCTCAGAAGTCTTGCTTCAAGAAAATGTGAAGTTATCACCTCCCTGTACTCTTCACTCATTAGGCCAATGAATGAGTACAATGCCCCTTTTGGCATGTACCTTTCAAAGTGCCTGTAGCAACTGGAGAGACCACAAAGGCTTCTCCCAAAGAAGATTCAAGGTATTCAGCAGCTCTTCTATGTGGATCGGCTAAAATCACAGTCACTTTATTCTGTTTCATACAGACTACTCAGTGGCGATCTCTGACCCCGCTTTATTGCAAATGGTTCACATCGGCAAGTCAAATGGCACATGGGTTACTTGCTCTAAAAAACTAAACCTGGTATGTGACATCAATAGAAACTCCAGGAGGGACAGATTTGTCTTCCAGAGGTTACAACACCTTTGGAATAGACTTTCACTTCACATCAAACAGAGCACCTCATTGGCCCTCTTCAAACACAATCTGGACGATTGGATGGGTAACCATAAATTTACCCTGGGGGTTCCACCTGTTTCCCTCTTGGACAGGGGAAATAGTGGTAACAAGGGTAACATTTGACTAGGCTTGTAAGGGCCCTCGGGTCATTAACCTAGTAACTTCCTGTGATCCTATGGTTCTATGACTCAGGCAAAGTTGCTAGGTTAGATGTAATACATATGGGCAGCTTTTAGAATGGCCACTTAACCAATATGTTTTAAAATGTTGAAAGACACAGGTATTCCCAGAGAAAACACATGCAGACAAGAGAGAACATACAGTCACCACCAGACAGTAACTGGATATCAGAATGAACGCCATAACCTGGAGTTGTAAGATAGCAAAGATCTTTCCTGGACAACTACATTGCTGCATGCAAAGAATTCATTATTTTTAAGCTTTTCACTTGCTAGTGATGTATAAAGAGGTGAATGAAATACTATCTATGATTATTAGAACATATTACCAATAAGGTTAAAGGCTACAAGCCTAGAAATGAGCTTTGCCATTGTGTCTTGTTTTGTTCCCCTGAAACTGCAATAGTACACTTCACCAGACCAGTCCTCACAAGTCACCATTTAAAGGAGGTACATGAGCCATGTGAGTGTTATTTAGAATACACTTTAAGTTTTATTCCAGTGACACTTAAAGCTGTCTTCCACTGATGATGTTTAAAAGGCTCATGGACTTGGCAAGTAATGACAGTGATAGCATTAGTTCTTCAGTTTTCTGATTTATAGCTTAAGTGTAGTACCAGAGCAGTATAGCAAAGCTTCCCTGAAAGATGGCATTAAAAGCTCTTGAATTAATTTTACATAACAATTGCTCTAAACTGGGGCCTTGTCTTCATCAATGGGAGAAAATGTCAGAAGTTTCCAGAATATCGCCTCTTTTGCAATTATAATTCATCAGCAGAGCAGTGTGAATTTTGCATCTTTCATGCTATTATGATGCCAGTATAAAAAGGAGCTGGAGTGATGAAGACAATGATGACAATGACCTTATAACTTACGAAGAAAATGTCTCACTGTAAAGACTTGGTTAAGGAAATTGCAGTGTAATGCACATATTACCTGACAAGCTGTCATGCCATTGCATTTGCATTTTACTTTATATATTTATTTTTATTTTTCATTTATTTTTTTGGTTGTTGCAACTTTGTATTAAAAAAGCAACTCTTTTATCTGAAGAATGAAATAAATTAAGCTACAACATGGAAAATTAATAAGGTAACAATATTAGTAATCATGACACACAGCGTGCCTATACCTACTGACCTATTGATGTGATGTTATGATTAAGTCTTTCTTGAAAGGTTATTTTTCAGTCCTTCAAGTAGAGTTTGATCTTATTCTAACAGTTGACCTTTGCTACACCTTTCTGCTTACATGAATCTTGAAAACTGCTGTTATTCGCTTCAAGTGTAACTGTTCATATGGAATTAATGTAGTACAATGGGACAAAATATTGACTGTTTGGTAGGTGAATGAAGGCTTGTAGAATTCAATCAAAGTAGACGATAGACTGGTAACATCCATAACTGTTCTTTGTATCTGAAGTTCTTTCATTAAAGAACTTTCATTCAACTGTAAGAGGTGTTTTCTGCCTGTCACCCTTAAATCAGCCTGTAATTAAGGTTTATGTATGTCAGTTTGTCAAAGAAGTATTATCAATGACAAATAGTTCTAAGGCAGCAAAGCAGTGGATTCTTAAACCTTCTTAATGGAAGCGCTGACAAGCAGTCATGTTATACACTTTTGTGAAAATTACTGTATATTTTTCATTTTTTTGTCTTTTTCTACATGATTGATGATGAAGTCTGTCTATTGATCTGGCTGAGAATATATTCTGGCATCTACCTTCAAACTCTGTGACATGTGTATGATAGGTTGTGATGTTTGATTTTGTTTCATTATAATGTTAGAAATTATTAAAGTTTATTTATGGGTTGTTATAATCTAATAAAATTTAAGAAAATGCATACCTGATAAATACTATATGATGTGCAAAACAATAGTTGTTATTCACACAAATAGTTGTTTTGTAAAAAGATGATATTATTTAGGCAGTTTTAAAGACTCATATACTGGTATATAGAAAGTGTCTTGTCTTAAATCATAAATTTATGCAATAGCTTCCAAGTATATTTTGCTAAATGTCATAATTAGCTTATTATATTTCAGCATCAAAATACAAAAACAAAGTTAAAAAAGGTTCACAGACACCACACAATACTGTAACTCACACTGACCAGCCTTGGAAAAGCCTGAGTTCATATAAATGACCCTATATGTTGAAATATTCTTCAGGTTTCACATGACGTCAGAAAAGGGTACATATATTACAATCAATTTATAACAAACCAAGATATAGAGAAAGGCCTTTCCCTCATAAGTATCCTTTGTAGAACTCTCAAATTGTGTTACAGTGCTAGTAAAAATATAGCTCTGCTATGATAGATAACATTTGCATGAAGCTTCAAAACAAAACAAAGTCCTCAGTACATAATACTTGTAGGGCTGCTCAGAATTCCTCTAGGAAGCATGCACTCAACTCTGTTTGATTTGTGTAAAGTTAATGCTTAACATTAAATGTTACACATTATGTTAATGTAAATTAATTGGCCTACATTCCTCTTTCATCAGATTCAGATACCTCGGAGATATGTAACATGTGCTGTAATATGTGTAATGCCACTATCCATTTAGTAAAGTGTATATATATATATATATATATATATATATATATATATATATATATATATTTTTTTTTTTTCTGTTACTCCCAATCTAAGCTTTCAATAGCATCAGCCAGTGATAATATTCAGCAAAATTTTGTTTAGAAATGTTTCGAATGACGGAAAGAAATACTGTTAAAGGAACCTTATTTATTGTGATAATTCACCTTTATTAACAACTGTTCTGTATTCTTTGCCTTTTCTGTTTTGGTATGGGAATTGTGGCATGGCCTTCATAGATGACTTGTTGGTTGAATGAAATATCTGTATTACCTTTGTCCACTGATCACATTTCTTTCATTACCGTCTTGTTTTGCCACACTGAATCTATTCACTTTCAATACCTGGATTGCCACAAACCATTTTCCAAATTTCAAGTCAAACCTTTTCCAAAATTGTTTGTATACTCTCTTGGAATATTTAGATCACAGAGCTAAGTCATTCTTCACCTGGTGATATAGGCTTTTTCTTAGATGTAAGTTTCCCTATTAGTTAATCGGCTAATCCATTTAGAGTAATAAGGTTTCCCTGAACTGTATTTTGTTAGCCACATGCTTTCATTTGCTTACATTCTATTTTGACTGATCTGCATCTTCATAAAGGTTTTTTTTAATTATTTATCATCCTTTCTATTAAACATTGTCTCCTCCAGACTGCTCATCCTTTATAATCTAATTGGGAAATTGTGATTTCTTCTTTCATCATTTATTTTCTGAAAGTAAATGCACACTTGAACTATAAGTATTCTTTTAACCTACATAAAAGTCCTTGCCTCTTCTCTCCAATTCCACAAACCTCTGATGGAAGATTGACTAATGTAGGCAAGTTGGTGTGCAGATCCATCAATGACAACAGTGGTTCTTCTAAATATGTCAAAACTAAGATACGTTATTCTTAATGTTTCTTGGCTTGGTCCACAGTGACAGTTTCATGATAGCTGTTCTGACAAGTGAGGCATTCAGATCCAGTTTAAATTCTATACAGAAAGTTGGAAGATTACACCCTTTACTTAACTTCCTGAGTTTATTACTAACAAGACTGATTGCCTCTGCTAGATTTAGCAAAATAGGCATATACTTAGATTAAGTATAATGCAGTTTACTTAGTCTTCCCTTTAGTATTTGCAATAATCCTCTCCGTGCTCCCAACTATCAGTATCCTAGCTACATGTGTTGTCTTCAGTGAAGGCATCCAACAGCTTGGTTACAAAGGACTTTCCCAAGTCCACGTTTGATGTTTGACATCCATTTCCATGTACTACTAGGTCTTCCTTTTTGGAAAACTGAACAATGTGATACTCATTTCCCTCCTTTTTATGCGATAATCACTTCTCCTCTTTGGACATGTTTTTCCTAAGCATCAGTCCGTGTTATCTGTTTTGCCCAGTTATTAATTTCTTATAATTTTCATCAACCTTCAAAATACTGTAGATTCTATTTTAATAATTTCAGTCAACATATGCTTCCATCCATAGCATGCCTTGGTCTGTCCACCACTGAACTCTCTGCCAAAGTTAATTAAATCAAAACTAGCTAAGTAACTAACTAACCTTCTATCTAAACTTTAAATAAACTGAGAAACATTTATCCCAAAGTGCACTGTTTCAGATAGAAATAATCCAATTTCCACCCAAGGAAACCCTCAGTACCTTTTGCTTTAGCGGTGCTAGAAATCTATACCCAATAATCTATCCAGTGAATAAAATAAAATGTGATTGGTCCCCTTGAATTGCCTAAAAATTAATTCTAGATTTGTTCTATAATAAATAATGAACTGCAGAGAGTATACTGTAACAGCCAAAGTTATTTCTATTAAATTTTATTCACTAAAACCCCTTCCAACTGTCTGACCCCCAACTCCAAAGTTGCTTTTTTTGTTAAGCTTCTTTATGACATTATCAGGAGGAAGATTCTCTTCACTTTATAAACAGACCAGTCCCTTTTCTAGCCATTTGTTTTTTTAAAGGGCAATGTTTAAGAGCATAAAGAGAAATAGATTATTAAAGTTTTTCCCTTTGAATAATGTTCTGTACTCATCTCTGGCCAGCTAGCTTTTTATGGTCCAAGTTATCTGAGTATGGTACATGGTCTCAACTTCTGCATTTAGAGACAGTGCTGTAAGCAGTTTTCCATTTGCACAAACATTGTTTTCATTCCTATACAGCTACTAAATATTTTGGGGTGAAGAAGCTACTAATTCAAGTGTTGGCACAATAAGACTCCAACCCAATTCTTTCCACAGTTATCTGACTCACCATTATTTAACCCAGCTTACTTATGTGCTTAACCATAGCATATGACAATCCACAGTAGTTCTTTTTTGTTGGATACTATATTATGCTGTTACTGCTGTAATACCCCTTTTTCCCCGGACTGTTCATCCCATAATTCATTGTATACTGTTTAACCCCTTTACACTTGGTACTTTTTCTTATTTTAAACTTTAAATCATTTCAGACCTGTAAAATGTTATTATAGTATCTTCTCAAGTTTTCTTGCTTTCTTTCTTTTTATAACAGTATGACGTTTTCATGGAATTGTAGCTTATTTTTATAGCACATTATATGGCAGGTAGTGAAGAGGGCTTTGTCTGTGATATGTTAATGAGCTGTTACAGTGGTACTGTGTAACCATGAGTGAGTCATTTAATCAGAGAGTGATTAGGACTATTTGAGGACTTTGGAATAGTCTCCTCAATGGTCTTTAGGGTCCCATGCCTAGTAATTACCTATGTACCTATGAAGAAGAGTTCAGGCTGGAGAAATGCAAACACTGCATTTTGAAAATGCTCTTTTCAGTTCTAGATTTGTTCTGGGATGAAGCCAAATAATGTAGCAGTGATTACAAAAAGTATTTTGTTGCAGACTCCAACTTAGTGAGTTTGTTGGAGTTCCATTGGTATAAATCGCCACCTGCAGGCAACTGTCATACTGCAAACTTTTGATTGGTGTTTTGAACATTCAAAGTGAATGGTTTGCTAATAAGATCCAAATTTATTACATTCTAGTCTGCTTGGATAGCTAACAGTATGTCTTCTTCCTGTAGTACATCAAATATTTCTGCACATGAAAGATACATCTAAAGAGTGAAAAACCAAACGTAACACATGTTTAAAAGGGTCTCATTTTTATGGCTTTATTTATGTATATATTAAACAGCCTCGTCACCTTATGCTTTGACACATAATAGGAAGATGAATGCCTTATATTGTTTCACGGTAAAACAACAAAAAGAATCAAGAAGTCCGGAGGATTTAGGCTTCTTTTGTCAAAGCCTTGTTTATAATAAAATGTTTGATGTGCAATAATTCAAGATCTGTGACTGTATACAAAATTTATAACACAATTCTTTTTTTATGGGTTGAAACACTTCTAATTCCTTGATACGATCATAAACAATTTGTAAAGGTTTGAAATGCCAACTTTTTAAACCACTGAATTGACATGTTTATTTCTATGAATAGGAAATTAACTTTTGTCAGGTATTTGTTAGAAGATTGAAGCTCATGTGCCATAGGTGGTATTCAGCTTTGCATTCTTTCTTAAATGACTAACTTGGAATAACAGATTGAATGTATTTTGAAAAATTAAACCTGACTGAAGTGAAAAGTGTTTAACTAGATAATAAGTAATATCCCAAATTATGAGGATAATGATTCTTTTCTTTTGATAAGCTATGAATTGAATGTTTAAACTTTGTGTTTTGGTTTGTTTTTAACATAACTTTAACAACCTAATTCAAATGCAGCTTTCTAATTATAACTAACATAAGAATAATTTTCTTTGCTAAAATAAAATAAATGCTTGAATGAAAGAGCTGAAACATGACTTGTTTTAGGTAACATTTTTTAAACCTTCTAAACTTAAAAAATAAGCGTGTGGCACCTGTATAGCTCAAGTATTAAGCATTAACTCTTAACCTTTGACCTTACAGATTTTAACCATTGAAATGTCTCTTTAAACTTTAAAGGAAACATTGATAACGAACGCCTGGCGATTGCTAGACAGCGAATCCCATATCGACTTGGTCGAGTAGTTGATGATTGGCTACTCGACAAAGGTAAAAACATTGATTAAAACTTCAACTAAAATAATTTGAACATAACCAAGTAATTCTTCCATGTAACACTAATAAACTTAAAATATAAATTTTCTGTAAAACAAAATAAAACAAAATACTTTAAAACAGTAAAAGTAATTAGAAACATCTGCATACCTTGTTTAATAATTTATTTGCCCTTTTAGCAGTATCAACTGTTTAATAATCTTACCCTGTTAACTTAAAGTTAAAGGGACTGTTAAATATAACATTCTAACTCAAGCAACAAAGCTAATCAAGTAACCATTAACCAAAATGATAAATCGTGTATAGAATCCATTTGCTTAAGCATCTAAACTACTAAACTATGAATTTAATTATGATATGTCACTTATTATTCCTGAGCAAAAGAATTTTCTTTAAACTATAGGTCTGTTAAATAGTGGGCAGTATGAATTGGCAACAGAATGGAAGTCCCTTTAACGTTTATAACATTCTGAGGGATTTTGAACCAACCGTAATAAATTCAACATTAAAGTTGCATGCATGTTTTATGTATGAAACACCTGACTTTTTAAATAATGTTTACTATGGAACTTAAACTGACTGTTGAAAAGGTTTGCACAATTTAATGGATATGTGCCATGATTTTTTTCCATTTGGTATGTGTCTCATTTTTGAAGCCACACTTTCATCCAGCAGTTTTTGATTTTGCAACATTGTCTTGCTGAAAGGCAATCAATATACTATTCCCTGAAATCATAATGTTCTTAGCAGCAGTTTTATATCATTCATGTATATGTATAATATACCTCAACAACTGTTGAGAAATAATTATTCTCTGGACAGCAGACATTCAGTTTGCACAATGCAATTTGTACTTAAAAATCAGAAACCAGATGACAATAAGAATGAATAATGTACTTTTCATAATGAAATAACACATTTTGTATTAATGTATTAATGGCTGAAAGATTGATTAATGTAGTTCAACACACATACTTATTTAATAGACAAATCGATGTATTAGAACTTGTCAATAAGTTTATAAATACTGATAGATCCATTGTAAAAGAATTAAAAACAGAAAGCCCACAAGAAAATATGATGGCACTAATTCACACCACTGTCACTTTTCATTGATTGCCCTTTTAGCAAAAGCAGAACATTTGTTAATTTAAACAATTAGAAATGTGCATTGTTAACATTGCATTCCATAGATGCTTCATTAAATGCAGTAAATTACAAGGGCGATATTTCTCTTGTAATTTATTAATATCATTTCTCATGCCATAACTAATTTGTAAGTCATTCACACTAGTACACACAGAGTCCACAGTGAACTTGTCTATATGTATGTAACATTGTTTTCACAGGACGACAGCTTACCATCTTCAATAGCCAGGCAGCCATAAAAATTGGAGGCAAGGATCAAGGTCGTCCATTCCAAGGTCAGCTTTCTGGGCTCTACTACAATGGCCTGAAAGTACTAAATATGGCAGCTGATAATCCAAATATCAAAATTGAAGGAAGTGTAAGGTTGGTTGGTGAAGTTCCTTCATCTATAACAACAGAATCCAGTGGTATTTCAAAGCAGTCTGAAATGTCCACATCTGTAATGGAAACCACTACAACCTTAGCTACTAGCACAGCTGGAAGAGGAAAGCCACCCACAAGAGAGCTCATTGGTCAGGTAAGTGGATCACTTAGATACTTGCATGTCGTACAATGCATGCTGTATAACCAGTTTATATTGAGTAATAATCTATGTACAACAGTTAATGATGCATGCACAGCATTCTAAAAAGCAAGTAAAAAATTAAATACAGTACATGACATGATATTTTTGACATTACTGTTTTGGCATTTCCTTAAAAAGACGCGCATTGCATCATTTTATGAAATAAGTATTTTGTGTCTTCTATGCTTTCAGTGGGTATATCAGATCGAAAACAAAATGCTAACACTGCATCGTGCTGCTGTACATACTGCATGTATAATTTTAAGCAAATTAAAATATGAACAAAGTCAGAGAAGAAGAAAGATTATATCACAATTAACCAAGAATTCTAATTTCTGAAATGTGAACGTGTATCCGAACATTTGAAGTGGACTGCCTCTACATATGAGTGACCACTTATAAAATAATGTCAGGGTTTGCATAATATACAGTCCAACAGTAAATGCCATTTAATTAACATGTACAGACATTATTGTGGCAAATGTACACAAACTATCAATCCTACATTATTTGCATGCAAGCTACATTTTCAGTGAATGTATATGATTAGGATATTTATTGTGATATTTGTGACACTAATTTAATTATATGTTGCATGACACCTTGATTTTATTGTCTGTTAACTGAACACATAAATTGACTACATGATGCTTTTCAGCCATGATTTTCATTATAGATAATCAAATGAATGAAAATATATTAGAAAAGTCAGAAAGTATATAGAAAGAGATAATATAATAGAGATTTATAGGAAAATATAATACAACAGTATCTGATATGAGTACACACATTGCAGTAAAAAGCAGAGTAGCATTCATAAGTATTTGCAACCAAAAATGACATTTTTGCATATATATATATATTCTTAGTTATTTACTTTGAGATAAGATGAAATGTTGAATTATTATCTCACAGCTAAGAAAGGGACAGGAAATGCTCCAAAATACCTAGCATTTTACTGCCCATTCCAGTTTAGTTAAAGAAACAATTTTTTTCTCACTGAGAAGACAGTCTTTGTACATCGGTTGGAAGGCTTGTAGTGTTAGCTGCTGTCTTACATGCTTATATTCCAGCAGGTTGGCTCATTTTTTAAAAAAATTCTATCTCACAAACACATTTTGCAAAAGGTGGTCTTATGAGGGTAAGGGCATTTTTGAGGACATGAGGTGCATAAGGGATGCTTAATCAGTCTGAATAGAAAAGTAGAGAGAAGATGAGTTGCTTTTACGGTAATAGGAAGCTAGTTAGACATTTCCAGAAGCAAATACCACTAGACCCTAAGATATGCTAAAGATAAAACAGCATCACTTGTGTTTGCAGTTGCTTGAAGTAAAGCAATGCTTTCTTGAGTGTTTATATGATATGCAGTTTTAACTGGCTCCGAGATATGGATATACTATACTAATATGCAGGGTATGGTCTAGTTTAGGTAGGAGTACATGTTTTGGCTGGTGCCATTTTTGCCTCAGGAGAGTGAAAATGTATACTCTGCAAGTCTTTGCTGTTGTATGATTTTATTGATAGCTTTCTCAGTGTATAGCTTCAATGCTTGCCTAATGCCCAAGTAACTGTTCCTCCCTGGGTTATTTACCAAAATGTCTGTCAGATTCTGTAGATTTTTATGGGTTGAAAAGATCATGACAACTGTTTTATTGGCATTGATTGCAAGATTATTTTGGGATGTCTGGTTTTTGCAGCTTTTTCTGTAAATTGTTGGGTGATTTGCCAGTCCTAAGAAGCATGATATCATCCATATGCTTTGTTAGATTAAGGGATTAAGGTACAAGTATAGCTTAATCAAAAAGAGAGAAGATGGTATGTATCCAAAAATTAAACCCTTGGTAACTCCACTAGTAAGGTCCTCTATGTCAGAAAAAGCACTACCAGAACTTAGCTGAAAATTGCTTTCCTAAAGTAACTATGAAACCAGGAAACTCCACTGTGGCCAAACTTCTTTGAGATTTTCTTATTATTGTATCTAATGCTGTTTTATATCATCATATAATCCTCCAATAATATAGCTTATTATTCACATGGCTGTGTATAATAGCTGAAATGTTTTATTGTTTTATCATGGTACAGCAGTTAGGCCTAAAGCTGTCTATTAGGAGTCCATCACTGTTGATATGTACCATGATTTGCTCATACATTAGTTTCTCAAATGTTTTGGCAAGTGTACATAGGCTGGATATCTACCTAAAATTGTGAGATGATATTAAAAATGGGAGTTCAAACAGAGGTATTAAATGGTAAGTTAAAACTGAAAAAGAATCCAAGCAGATGTGAGAGAGAAGCTGATGCCATAGGTTAGGAGTTTTGGTATATATGATGCAGCCATTTTTAGAAATACATATTGATCTAGGGTGAATTATTTACATACATAGTAAGCATTTTTTGGAGCTTGATATCTGATTTGTTACTCATTTACATAAAGTAAAAATTTGCTATGTAGTCATGCTCTGAGACTAAGTGTAAAGTATCACTTGGCTGAGCTAATGTTGAGAGAAGCAAGATTTATTGGATAGTTTTTGAGAGAGGAAAGTCCTTAAAGATGGTGGTGTGGGAGTGTTTAGAGAGGTTGTTGCTATTTTTGTAGTGTTAGTTATTTTACCTGTTATTTCATTTCCTTGGTAATTTTCCAGAACAATGTCTCAAACATAAGGCAGTTGCTACCTGCTTTCTCATTTCAGAAGTGGATTGTTCTGAGTTAGACTATATCCCACTTAATTTTTTTTAATGTAGGTTGTTTTTGCATAAATTTTCATCCTAGGAATTTGATTTCTAACCAGCCCAATCTTATAATTATGTCTAAGTAAATATCTGATTCAAGTTGTAATCCAGGGGCATATTCTTCATTGTAGCCTTTTCTGTTTGGATGCAAACATTTGGTATTGATTTATTATTGGCTGATTTGCAAAACTGGTATAAATGTTGTTAATGTGTTTTCATCATTGATGAGAATGGGATGGATTCCATATACTCAGGAATTGAGTAGTCAGTGCAATACTGGGTTGACAAAGAGTTTGCTTTGAGAGACTAGTTAGTGTCAGTGGCACAACAGGTATCACACTCACTTTTGCTGCAGAAAGTATTTTGTTTTATTCCTACACCAGGTAATTGAATAGCTGACACTAGTGGAGCAAAAGGGGTGGGGGTGATGCAGTCCTGAGTGTGTTACCCTTTAGAAGAGACGTTAAACTGAGGCCTCCTCTGCTGGGGATTGTGACAGCTCAGTAGTAGGTAAAAAAGCCCATGGCTTCTCTAAAAAAGAGTAGTGGAAGTTCTTTGATATCTCTAGTAGTATAAATACCAGCTTGGGTCTCCCCTGAAACAAGGCCTGTGGATTCATGTCACTAACCTGTTCAACAAATAGGGTAAATAAACAGAAACCAACAATGTTTACTTCAGTTATTTGATAGAACTGCTGGGTCTGTGCGCTGATTTGAAATAGTGACAAAAACAAAATTGTTGAGAGTCATGGCCACCTAACTCATTTGATTTAATGGGTTGATTTACCACATGTGATAGCCTCACTTTCTCACATAAGAGGTATGAAGAGTAATAGTATTAGATTTGGATTATAAAGGGTATAACTGCTTTAGGCATATCTTAGGAAAGATAAACTGTATGATGAAGGAAATTCATCCACCAGAAAAAAACGAAAAACTGTTGTAAATACGAAAAAATGGCACAGGAACAATGACAGCATCCACAAACGAGTATTTAATAAAATGAATATTCTTTAAAAACCTGAAGGTCTGAAGAAGTCTGTTTATACTAACAGACGAAAAGCACTTTACACTTGGAATTATTGATTCTTGTTCTTTGGCTTATTGTGGACGTTGTTCCAGTGCACCGTTGGTTTTTAAAGAACATTCATTTTGTTAAATACTCGTTTGTGGATGCTGTCGTTGTTCCTTTGGATGATGAAGGAGGGTATTGCATCTATCAGCAGAAGGGCTAGCTGTGGAAGTATTTAATGTTACCAACAGTATTCTATCGACAACAAAAAATGCACAATACCTGAGTATGTGATAGATGTCCAAGATAAAAGGTGAAGAGCAGAAGCTGTCTCTTAGTTTTGATTTAGTTACAGAAATGCTATAAAATCTTTCTAGAAGTTAGTCCTTAGGACATGACCACTTACTGTTTAAACTATTCATACTGGAGGGACTTCTCTTAACAGCTTTTGAAGAGTAATATGAGGAGACTGGAATGGATTTAAGAATTGAATTTGGGAGTTTTTTATGCCCATGGCGTTAATTAGTTTAAGTATTAGGATTTAAGTAGGTCAGCAGTGGCATATATTATTGTTCAGATTTAGAACATGCATGCTTATGCAAAACTTGGTGCGCCATTAACTTTTTAAGTGAATTAGATTAATATTTAGAAACTTTCCCTGGTATTGGGACATTATCTACACATGCAGCTAGGCACCCTGTAAAAAAACACATTTATTTCCTTATCAAACTAAAGACTTAAATAAATAAATAGATACTTTGTCAAAAACTGTAGAAAGCTGATTGTTACTAATCTAGTAAAGCAGTTTGCTACAGTAAAATCAATAGGTGCATTGGGAATTCAGCCACAACCGCAAATGCAGGATCGGCATTCATTTATGAAGCAGGTACCATAGCGCTGCACCACTGTACCCTATGGCAGTAAGTAATCCTACAAAAAAAAAAAAAAAAAAAGACAAAAGGTAGTAAAATGCAAATAAATAATTATAAGTGATTGACTTCTTTTACTTCTGAAAATGCATGTCTGGAGAAAGTAATTGAGAACTCTGTAGCTGATATCTGAAACACGTTATAATTTGACAAGCATGTTACTCACACCTCCAATGAGACTTTAGATGAATCTTTCTGACTAGGAAATTCCTTTATCCTTGGAAAAAAGACATTAAGTGGCACCTGAACACGGGGCTTTGTAATACTGTTAAGCGGACTTTATTCAGATATGACTGCAAAAGAGTAACTGAAAGAAGTTCTTGCAAGCTGTCAGGCAGAAATGTCTCAAATGTAAGCAGAATGCAAATTTCTGAAACAAGCTTGACTGTAATATTTTCTTTTACACACTTGGAATTTGACTCCCAAGACAGCTGGAGAGTTTGCAATAATTTCCCAAGATTTATCTTGAGAGATTTATTTGTGCACTGCACAAGTGTTTTTCTTGAAATATCAGGAATACCAGTACCTCTCAACTGTCCTCAATTTAGCAGTATATCCTTGATTTTGACTTATATTTTGTTGTGCCCTTAGCAAAATTGTTTAGTTTCTAACTCAATAAGAATTACAGTCACTCGATAATGCGATACATAACAGTTTTGTACTTCTTGTTTAGACTGTGTACAATGATGTAAAGCCTCTAATTCAACTAACTTTTCAAGAGAATTAGAGAAATATTTAAATAACTGAAGCTGGTTTTGGACTTTTTTTTTTAACCATCACAAAGAAGTTGCCAATTACAAGGCACGATCCATGCAGTGAATTACATGCAATGCCGATATTGCTAAGTGATATGAAAGATGCAATCTTTGTTATAGTACTGATACTGCAATTAGTTCATAGGTTCATAGGTTGGTACTAGGCTATCAGCCCTAGGCCAATACAAGCCTAGCCATAGTAATGCATTTAAGTCTTTTTTCTTTTTAAAATTAAAAAAATATATATATGATTTTAAAACACAGACAGAGCTTTTAATACATACACACATGCAGTAGTTGGCTACAGTCTTGGGCATAGAATTGGCTTGCTTTGATCGCAAGAAGGTACAAGGTTCACGGCAAGACTATTTTCTCAAAAAATTCAAATATCTCAAAAAATAAAATACCATCTGGCAACTCCACACTGAAAAATAAGTTGAGAAGGTAACTGACAAAGTTCAGGTACTTTTTCCACTTATTTTTTTAACAGTTAAAGTATGAGCATAAAGTTATTTGTGCTTGTGGAAGGCACTCGGGTGTGACAGCATACAATTCCTATCATCTCAGGGAGTGCTCGGGTTTAAATCTCAGAGAGTGCTAGGGTTTAAATCACAGGGAGTGCTCGGGTTTAAATCTCAGAGAGTGCTTGGGTTTAAATCTCAGTGAGGGCTTGGGTTTAAATCTCAGGGAGTGCTCGGGTTTAAACCTCAGCGAATGCTCGGGTTTAAATCTCAGAGAGTGCTCGGGTTTAAATCTCAGGGAGTGCTCGGGTTTAAATCTCAGAGAGTGCTCGGCTTTAAATCTCAGAGAGTGCTCGGGTTTAAATCTCAGAGAGTGTTCAGGTTTAAGCACAGAAGAGCCTTGTAATGGTACTCAGAGTTAATGAGTTAAGGACAGACTGAGAAAACACTATATCTGCTCAATAGAATGTGAAGGTAAGGTGACTCAAAGATAATAATTAAATAAACTGAGGAATATTTTTTGCCGATAAACTTCACACTCTGTGTGAAAACAGAAATGCAGGAAAGGCACAGGAATTAGCAACTGCATACAGTTTCAATGGGTGCCAACATATTTTCCTACCTTGTTGGAAAGCTAGGAATTCTAGTAAATGGGAGTCATCCATCAATTTTGTGCAATGCAATGAAAACCAAATTTTGTTCCTGTTCATTTCACAATTGTTCTTCAAAATTGAAATCTAGAATGTCTTGGAATATTAAAAGACCTTATACCTATACATTTCCCAAGCTTCTACTGCTCCCGTTAACTCCACTGTCCGGTCCTGTACTCATTGGCATTGTTGCCATCAACTCCCTTTTTGCCATTTTACATGGGCTTTGGGTGTCACACCTAGAATAGGTAATGTGACCAAATCACCTGGAGCTGATGTTTAGAGTTCTGACTGATCAACTCTGACATATGTTGTTTTATTTATTTATTTATTTATTTATATTTAACTATGCTTTCTTCCTAAAAACCTTGTGAAACCAAAATATTTTCTTATGATGTTAGTTCTTTTCCCAAAGGCTTGTCATATTAGGAGCCATTTGTTTCTAAACATATCTCTTCCGGTGGCAAACCTGCACATACAATAAAAGTGAACCTTATTCAAGATACAAAAAGGTCTTGAAGCATGTAAAGCCTCAATGAATAGTACTTACATTCCATATCTCCAACTTCTGAAATTTGTTTAACAATGATGTGGCTTTACATATTAGATATCTGTTCACTCATACCATAAAGTGGTCTTGCTATGACAGGATGTCATTGATACAAAGCTATAGTGTCAATTAGTCAGTAAAACCAAACAGAAAAAGATAGGCAGGGTGAGTAGAACACTAAAACTAGCATTACCCCTTCTAACTAATGAATATTTAGCCATCTATCAATTCTTCTATCCATCTGTTCAGTAGTTTGTCCATCTGCCCACCGGTCTGTATATCAATTCATCCATACATCAGTCCTTAAGGGCATATGTACTCAGATACATTCATACTCAGACCTAAATCCAGGTCAGCAATGCAGATCTACCATCCAACATGTCTGATGAATATTGGAAGAAACTTAGAGTCTGGAGTGACAATACACATGGATGCAAGTAGAACATACAAACTCAATAAAGATAACAATATGTCTATGTATCAAATTGGTGAATATACTGTAACCACCACTGAATCACCTGCCAGCAAATAGTTTCTCCTACAATTTCTCAAGTTTCAACTCTCAAAATGTTCAGTTCAATGAAACAAGCCATTAAAAGCTTCAACTTCAACTTAACAAAATGCAGAAAGAAAGCATATTTTAGGCTGTGTCCTCTACACCCATATTTGTGTAAGAGTCTTCATAATTCATATTCTTTTTACATACATGCACACTAACATACACAGAATCACAACCCCCCACACACACAAACACACACACACACACACACACACACACACACACACACACACACACACACACACACACACACACACACACACACACTCTCTGTTATTACAGTTGTACAAATAGAGATTAGAAAATTTCAGAAAATTAATCACAAATAAAAATTGCATCACACCTGATTTTCAAAGTGTTACTGAAACCTCTAATATGAAGGGGGAAAAAAAAGAAAATGAGGAGAATTGTTAATTGAAAAATAAATAAATCAATAAATCAATAAATAAATAAATAAATCATGCCAGTAGTAGTTTGGTTTCACTCCTAGAGCATCTTGCTGAAGGATCGTAATCTGATTCTATGAGCTGACTGTGACAGAAGTAGTTCCATGGCAGTGAGCTATAATCACAGACCTAATCTCTAGTGAGATGTCTGTTTCAGTACTACACAGAATGCTGGTAAGCAAGTTGACAGCAATGAAAACTTTCAGATTGGTTGAAAGGCTGCCAGAGAACAAATTATAGAAATTTGCTGTGAATGGGAGAGAGCCTGAAAGGAAAGGACAATAGGGATATGCTACAATTGCTGTTTTGGGTGCCTTTGCTGTTAAAAATGTTTTATGCTGGAATCACAAGAAGAATAGAGAATAAGGCATACCCACCTGAGATGAAATGATAACAGAAGAAACTAGCAGGCATAAATCCAGTACTGTGTAACAGAACAAACTAGCAGGCATAAATCCAGTACTGTGTAACAGAACAAACTAGCAGGCATAAATCCAGTACTGTGTAACAGAACAAACTAGCAGGCATAAATCCAGTACTGTGTAACAGAACAAACTAGCAGGCATAAATCCAGTACTGTAACTAGAGGGAGCAAATGGGGTGTCTGCCGTGTCTATACATAGACCTGCTAATTGGTTAAGGGTGATTAGCCAATTTTCATTTCAACAATAGTTGCTGATATTGTTTCTGCTACATTTAGTTGCTTAAGATTTGTTCATCTTTGAAGGACCTTTTTGTTGGGGAGGGGCTTTTTTGGGGGTAATTGCCAAGGTCAAGATGTTGCATCTGGCAGCAGTAACCTAAGGAAAGTATATAAATCTGGTGTGTAACATCCATCCAAGCAAAAGGAAAGGAATATATTCTAGCCATAATTGCAGCCAGAAGCCACCAGGAAGAAAGCAAATAGGCTGTTGCTAAGGCCAGCGTGATATTTGCTGCATCTTTTGGGGCAGAGTGGAGTTTTACCATTATGGATTTAACTGGTGAACCCTATGAAACGGCCAAAGTAAAAGGAAGAAAAGTACTACAAAATGAAGACAAATCTGTCTAGGATGGCAACAAATGTTGCAAATTAAGATGCCTGAGGCAGAACTAGTTCAGTTTTTTGTCTAGAGGACAAAAGGGAAAGAGATTTGTGAAGGAACTGATCAGAAGAGGAATGGTTAAGATAAGAGTGGCAATGACTTACATGTACAAAGCTTCAGTTTGTCTATATTGATGTGTTATTATGCAGACAGAGTAAGACACAAATAGAATGAGCTGAAAATTTGGGTAGCATACCGCAAGTCAAATAAGCCTTTTAAAAGTCCATTTTAGAAGGTACCCTTCATTAAAGAAATGATGTGACACAGTTTGCAGTTATCAGAGTATTTAATTTGCCTTCATTAAAGAAATGATGTGACACAGTTTGCAGTTATCAGAGTATTTAATTTGCCACAGCTAATTTCCCAATTGTATACGTAAAACAATACACTAAAGAGGACTGGTCCTATTACAAAGCTATACAGGACACCACTGACAATCCCTGTTTCAACAAACAGTCACCTTCACCTCCCATCTGACTTGCTGCATCCTTTTCCTTAATGAGTGTTTTGTCTGGCAATTTCTGTAGAGATGGAAATTTGATGCTTTTAATTTATAAATGCTTCCCCTGTTTGGAGTAGAGTTAATAGCTTTAGTAAGTCCAGCATACATAGTACATGACTGCCAGTCCTTCACATCATCAGGTGCTCCTTCACATCATCAGGTGCTATGTCTAGCATACATCATATGTAACTGCCAGTCCTTCACATCATCAGGTGCTAAGTCCAGCATACATAGTACATAATTGCCAGTCCTTCACATCATCAGGTGCTATGTCCAACATACATAGTACATAATTGCCAGTCCTTCAAATCATCAGGTGCTATGTCTAGCATACATCATATGTAACTGCCAGTCCTTCACATCATCAGGTGCTATGTCCAGCATACATAGTACATAACTGCCAGTCCTTCACATCATCAGGTGCTATGTCCAGCATACATAGTACATAATTGCCAGTCCTTCACATCATCAGGTGCTATGTCCAGCATACATAGTACATAATTGCCAGTCCTTCACATCATCAGGTGCTATGTCCAGCATACATAGTACATAATTGCCAGTCCTTCACATCATCAGGTGCTATGTCCACCATACATATTACACAATTGCCAGTCCTTCACATCATCAGGTGCTATGTCCAGCATACATAGTACATAACCTCCAGTCCTTCACATCATCAGGTGCTATGTCCAGCATACATAGTACATAGCTGCCAGTCCTTCACATCAACAGGTGCTATGTCCAGCATACATAGTACACAGCTGCCAGTCCTTCACATCATCAGGTGCTATGTCCACCATACATATTACACAATTGCCAGTCCTTCACATCATCAGGTGCTATGTCCAGCATACATAGTACATAACCTCCAGTCCTTCACATCATCAGGTGCTATGTCCAGCATACATAGTACATAGCTGCCAGTCCTTCACATCATCAGGTGCTGTGTCCATCATGCATATTACATAACTGCCAGTCCTTCACATCAGCAGGTGCTATTGTTAATTCTCCATAGAATGACATAAGTTCCCCCTTAACAAAGCTGCCATGTTTCATTACAAACAGAAGTAGGTCCTTGTGTCATTCTGGATCAACAACAGTATGAACCTCCTCATGATTTTACATATAATTCTGGTCAGACTGATGGCTTTAAAATGTCTGGGTCAGATTCTGATGTCATCTCACCTCCCCTTTCTGAACTGATATCAGTACAGTTCATAGCCATATGTCAGGCACATATTCACATGCTAGCATTTTGTTTAACATAATAAAGGGATAATTAGGTTTTCCTTGGTTTTGTGTAAGAAACCATTAGTTAAGTTGTTAAGTCCCATGGAAGCTGAGCTTTTACTTTTATTTGTGATAGCAGTTATCATCTCTCTAATTATTACACAGATTTTCCCCTTAAATTTATAATACTCTGACAAATTTCTTTGCTTATTCTAAAGCATACTTACTATAACCTGTGATTGGATGACCGCATTGTTGTTCAACTGATAACCTCTTGCTTTCATAAATTCTCCTTTGATTTTTCTGAATGTATTAAATAAATGTCATGCAAATAATGGCAAAAATGTATTATTCTACTTTTCTTAAGGAAAAATGTTGGTTTCTTCTACCTGCAGAGACATGCATTTATGTATATTATTTAACTTTGAGGTCCTAAGCAGATGCCTGCATTATTCATGAAAAATAACAGGCTCCAATATCTCAACAGATGTGTATCTATGTTATTATGTAGCTATGATATACAGAGGTCAGTTCTGCATTCCTCAGGAAAAATGCTAGTTTCTGCTGCCTGACACATGCTTGTAAAGCATGTACAAAAATGAAGGCATTAATTATATTCAGATGGGCTTCACTTATAAAAAATGTATAGGAAATAAATTTCCTAAAAAAATACTTAAGCCTATATTCTTTGTACTGGCATTTAACTCGGGTGGGGGAGTGGAAGACAGTCAGACATGTATACAGACAGAGGCCTTGATCAATAGTGGATATGATTTTATCAGCTAGAGCATATATTGCAGTTAATGTGCTGTACTGTGATTGAGCACCATGCTGCTTAGTAGAAAGCATGTCACAGGTGTGATGCAATGTAGCATCTATTGATAAAGATTTTTTTTCCTAGGATATTGGTTGTTGTTGTTATGTCTTTCGGCTTTTCCCAGTTAGGGATCACCACAGCAGAACTCTGGTCTGCTAATGATTGGCAGTAGATTTTTATCTGCCGATTTGTCGGCCCTGACGCACAACCTTCAACGAAGGTACGCCCATTCACAAATGTTTCCACACAGAAGACGCTCTAGCTAAGAATCAAACAGGACAACGTCTTACTGTGAGGTGAAAATGCTACCGCAGCACCACCACCGCAGCCTTACTAGGATATTGGTAAGTGGGAAAATGTAAGATACTGGTCTCAAGTCTGTAGGGGAAAAATATTGTTAACACTTGGAAAGGGATTAACAGTAGTGTGTTTTAAAACCCATGAGAACTATATGAAATGCAGTTAGTGGATAGTCAAAGAACAAAATAATGGTAATGGTTTTATGAAAATAGACCCATAACAAGGAAATGTTTGATGGGAAATATGAAAAGGTTTCTAAGTATAGACTATGATTTTGAAAAAAATCTTTAAAGGTTTTAAAGAATTAAAGTAGAATGTGAGGTTATCATTTTGGTTGTGCAAGGATTTATTAGTTACTGAAGTAATGAAATATTTGGAGTGTTTTAGAAGTTAGGTTTTGATGAATTTTATTAAAATAATAAGGGTGTTTTAATCTGGGGAAGAGCTTGGGAGGTTATATTCTTAATGGTTCTCTAAAATGTTTAAGCTGACTGAGACATATAAGTTGAAAGGACTTCAGTTTGGCTACTTTTGTTACATTTGTCTTAATTCTGGTGGTTGTTTTTCATTTTGGTAGTTTTCATGGGAAGTTGAATTGTCAGGGTTATTTTTCCAGAATTTCCAGGATTTTTTCTCTTTCTTTAATTTGTGTTCTTAAGTCCTCAGTTACTGCACGGGCAGGGGGTGGGTATTATAATTGCACATAAAAACATGCTGTAAGGGAAAATATCTATCTTGGCAGAATCAATAAGATTACAGAATGCAAAGAGTGTTGAGGTAGGGTCAGAGCAGAAGTACATTAAGGGCAGACTGACAGTTATAGTTCCTGTTGAAAGACACTAAAAGCGGTTTCTGGTTGGGTTCTGGTAAGGGAATTGCGAATGAGACCTTAGCTGTTTAAAAACACTAGTGAGAGATAGTAAACAGTGGTCTTTAAGTGATGGGGATGGTATGTGTAGCTTATATATCTTGATAGGGACATTAG
Organism: Protopterus annectens; assembly: GCF_019279795.1. Classification (NCBI taxonomy): domain Eukaryota; kingdom Metazoa; phylum Chordata; order Ceratodontiformes; family Protopteridae; genus Protopterus; species Protopterus annectens. The sequence continues at coordinate 26,301,623 of NC_056727.1, read as the reverse complement.
GTTTAATGAAGTCAATGGATGAATGTTGACGTATTAGTAAAGTTATAAAAAGAAAGATAGCATTCAAGAGCTGTTTCATTTTTGCCTTTATAGTAGAAGCTGAAATCAATACTGAAAATAAGCATTTACTTGGCCTTTTGGAACATTTCTAATAATGTGTTTTATAATAAAATATGATTTGAGGGTGGCAGAATATAAATTGTGGTGAAAAAGATCTTGACCTGATTGCTCAAACTAAGTTGAACAATGGTTCAAATGAAACTAGCATCTTTTTTAACAAATAGCTACAAAAATATTAGTGTTGTTAAGTACTAGAGTAGCTCTTCCACCACCATTTCGCTCCCAGGTTTGGTTATCTAAGAAAGAGTGGTACAAATGGAAATAACAAGGGAGGTTCAAGAATTGCCTTTGACTCAAGATTTAGTAAGGGCTATAACTTTATACTGATACTCGTTAACCTAGTATTTAAGTCTAGCCTATTTGTTGGTCATGTTGTTGATATGTATGTGGGCAACATAAAGTTTTCTGGTAGTTGTCTAGTAGGGATACTGGATTAAAAGGAGCCAGAGTTAGTTTAAATGCCATCATGCAGTTTAAGTCTGATAATGGAATTTAGAATAGTTGGCTTAGAGTGATCAAACCTAGACTGTTATAATAAAACCTTTACAAACAAAGATGATTCAGAAGAAGCATGCTTGTTAAGAAATGGACAATATTTCATTTGTGAAGACCACCATACAGTACTCTGACTGGGAAGGTAAGTAAAAAAGAAAGATCTGTTGGGGGTTATGCATATTTGAGTGTTTTGTTTGATTTACTTCCTGTTCGGAGAAAAGGAGGGAACAGAAATAAAAATATGCTAATGACCAAAGGGAGGATATTATAATGAGAAAAATGTCCTCAAACATTTTTATTTTGTTATTTTATTTTTATTATTGTAGTAATTATTTTTGCAAACACAACATTAGACTAGATATTAGAAACATGTTTAACCTAATACAGGTACTTTATAATTGCTTAGCATTGCGTATTAATGTATGTAGAGTGCTTCAGAAACAGAAAGACTGCTAGACTTCTGCTACAGATTTGGAAATTCTACATGCATACTCAAATGTTTAATTTGATCACTGCACAGTGAAAGACTATCCCAACAGTCTGCTTTACCAGCCCTGTTGAGATTGTGTTGCTAATGCTATTCTTGTATTAGTTAAAAAGTAAGCTGTAACCAATAGTACACCTAGAAATTAAAAACAAGACAATGTAAAAAGCATTTCATCCATCTTTCTAGTATATTGTGTGGCACATTGGAAAATATTGTTTATTGCCTTAAATGTGCTGGGGCTTTAAGTTAAGAAACACAATTTTAGTCCTCACACTGTGAACAACATGCAAGATCAAACTGTGTGAGGACTTAAAACGAAAAACAAACTACTCGTTTTTTTGAAAAGTACAGATTAACTGGGGCAGCTAAAACAAGAAACTGCATATGTGACCAAGCTATGTTTATTTAATGGGAAGGCTGATGTTTGATTTACGAATCCCTGCCTTGGGCTTAACATTTGTCATCTCTAATGATAATCAGTGGATGGTATTTACAAAGTAGAAGAAATGTGATACACAAATGTTCAGAATTCTCTATGATGGCTCGGCATTTAAAAGAGAATTTACCAATGTGCCAGTCCCTTCCATATTCCTCTCGATGCAGCAGTGCTACATGATTGTATTCAATGTCTGCATTACCCTTCCAGATATAGGATATACCTTTAGAGGAAACTAGTGACCTGATGTTGTCAGTCTTCACATAATCCTTGACCATGGGCTCAGTTTCGAGCCTCCAAGGTTTGGAACCAACTTGGCCGTTTATTTCAGCTCGCGCCTCCTAAACTATCGAGCCAGACTTTTACCCATAACGCTTCTCTCAAAGTACCTCAGATCTCATTTGCCACTTCCTGTGTCAGACGTGTTCCACCACTCTCGAGTCTTGGTTTAATATTCAGTAATATTTTTCCTTGATATTTCCTTTTATAAGGTTATTTCTTTCTCCTAGTGAATTTATTTTCTACCCGTTCCTCTCTTTTCTGTTTCCCTCATGTGTGAGTGCTTTTATTCTCCATTTTTCTATCTACTGCTGGTAGTTTTTCTGTCAAAGTACCATTGCTGGTACTCCTCTCGTACCCTTCTAGGTATGCTGCTTACCATAGTTGGTATTTTTCCTCCCTTTATATATATTTATATCTTTATCCAAAAAAAAAAAAAAAACAAAGCTTTCCTCTGTCATTGTCTGTGTGAGAAAAGGCTGAGTTGCCAGTTAAATCTTCTAAAGGCACCTCAGGTTTTAAGAGGTTTCTTAAGTGGCAGGTCAAAATTCCCAATTCAGATGCACATACCTTATGTGTCTATTGTTTAGGAAAAGTTCATTTACAGGAGAGTTGCTCAATATGTCATGGCTTTTTTATGAGAATTCTCACAGAACATAAAAATAAGCTTATTTTGAAAGGCCTTTTAAAGAGTGATTTTGAAGAGGCCATTTCTGTGTCGAGAACAGAAAGGAGTTCATCTTCATCTTCATCTCCTTCATCTAGAAAATGCCCTTCTTCAATTCCAAGCATTTCAGAATTAACAAAGAAGGCTTCAAAGCACTCTTCGGTACTGACCACTTTTCTCGGCAGCAAAGACAGGACATGACTCCAAACCATGTAAATCTTCAGAGCCAACATTGGGTTCCTTGGCCCCGACACACAAATTGGTACTGGAGTAACCTCAATTTACTTTGGTACCAAGGTCCAAGTACTCACCATCTCTTGACCCATTTAAAGATAGACCTCCCAGCCCCTCCATATAATGTCAGGCCCTCTAGGTCTCCATCGACAGCATCAGTTCGATCCACTAAGAGTCTCTCTGAGACTGACATCATGAGACTGGTGGATCAGCTCCTCATGGTGAGGGGATTGTCTTCAGTTCCTAGCCAACCCAGAGTCGGATCCACTCCTGCTGTGATACCATCTATTCTTCCTCCAACTCCAGTCGAGACTTTGGAGCCATTGGTTCCAGTCCTCCTGGCATTGACTGTTTCGGTTCCATTAGTAACTTCATCTCTGGTACCAAGACCCACCTTGAGCTCCTCCAGCCCTTTGGGACCAGAGGTCACCCAGGGGTGAGACTCTTTGGTCGCGTCCGAGGTACATGGATCAGTTTCTTTAGCTTTGCAGCTGTCCATCGCCTTTGGTGCTTCTGCCTGTGTAGGATTGACCCAGGCTTTGGTTTTGGGGGTCACCTACTCAGTGTGGGGTGGGACCTTGGTTCTGAAGGAGTCTTTATCGGTTCTGGGCTCCCATCCCTCTATGGGAGGGACAGGCCTTTTGAATCATGGAGAAGGCCTTGTCTGTTGGGGGCTCACAGTTGCTGCCATCCCTGTCAGGACAGATCTCCTGATTCCCTCAGTCTCATTCTCAGGACAAAGGGCTGAAATCCTCCAGAAAAGAAACACCTTGGTGGTTTCCACTGTGGACACTTCCTGGGAACATCCCCCAAGGAAGTACCCATGAAGAAAATGTGCAAGAGGAAGCACTTAGACCCCTGGAGGAGACTTTCTCCGAATATACCAACTTCAATGAATTGGAAGGTTCCCCCAGGTCACTCCCTGATGATGTTTCCTTCAGGCACATCCTGGAAATCCTGAAACAGAGGGGTGCTGATCTACCCTGCAGCCTTCTTCTGAGGAGTCGGTATACCTGGAGGCTTTTTGGGCCCAACCCTCTACTTCTTGGATCTCTCTGCCTGCTTACGATTTCATTAAACTGATCATTCAGTGGGCATAGATGATGCCCGACTCCATCAAGCCGATCCCAAGAGGCCTGATCACATCCTCTCAGCCCCTAAGAATGAGCAACACTGGTCTAAAGTTATACCCATTGATGCCATGGTGATAGCTGCAGCAACTAAAAGGAACTTGCTGAGGAAAGTCCGACTATCCATCCTCCTAACAAGTAGTCTAGGACAATAGGTAGGTTTGGGAAGTGTGTTTATGCTTCAGCGACCTTTGCTCTCAGGTCCCTAAATTATGTGGCACATTTTACAAGATTGCAGAGGGATCTGATCAAAGAGCTGTTGGATACCCTCTCAGGAGCAGTAGCTGACCAGGTACGTGACAACTTTACCTCACAGCTAGCAACTCTGGAAGTGATTTCTAACTCATACATGAGGCTGATTGCCCACACAACTGATAGGATGACTAAAGTGGTGAGTTCAGGCATTGTCATTAGAAGGCACTGCTAGATGCACTTGTGTGACTTTGCGGAGCCATTTAAAGCATCATTCGTCAACACTCCATTTGACAGATCATCCCTATTTGGTCCCAAAGTTAAAGACAATGCTGGCCAGATGCTAAAAAGATGGGAAGACTCTTTCTGCCATAGGCATATGTTTCTCCACTCCTCAGAGGCTTTACTCTAGGAACCAGAGAAGTGGGAGACTATGGTTTAAAAAATCCCAAGGGCCTTTCCGGGATTTGTGTGGCAAGGACTTGCCCGGGGCAAAGGAGGAAGTAATGGAAGACACCACCCCAGAGGCAGAAGTGGTCTGCAAAACCAGGGGTCTAGAGATCCCTTCTCTGGAATTTCCTACCAGCATCCCTGAAGGGAGGCACAATTGCTCTCCTCTGGAGGCAGTCGGGGATGACTTTCTCTGCACCAGCCTGCCTGGCAATTTATAACTTTAGACAAATGGCACAGGGAATAACATCCAGAGATTACAAAATCCCACTATCTTTACCCTCAAAAACCCAGAAAAGACTGCTGGATGTTCCAACCAGTCACAGGGAAGAAGCAGTTGTAGAAATCCAGAAACTGCTCGACAAAAGATTCATCCAAAATGTCTCACCACACCAAATAGACTCCGGGTTTTACTCAAGATTCTTTTTAGTGCCCAAAGAACAGGGGACTGGAAATCTTGGATCTCAGCCAATTCAACATGGCAATTCAGCAAACCAAATTCTGGATGGTCTTGGTACAATCGATACTTTCATTCTTGGAAAAAGGCAATTGGATGTGCTCTATAGACCTCCAGGATGTGTATTGCCACATAAAAATGGAAAATGCTCCTGGAAGATGTTCATCGTGTTACACTGCTGCAGTCATTACACTTGGGTTATCCTGCCGTCAGGCAGTCCCGCAGTCGGCCAGAGTTCCAAAGTCTTAGTCCTGTGTCGGTTGCTGTCGCTTCTTCCCTGACATCAGTGCACCAGGGGTATATAAGATGCATCCAATGCCATTTTCTTCAGTTTTTCTTGCCACGCAGTGCCCGAAGCAGAAGCAGTTCGCAAGTGCCGGTCGGCCGACTCCTGAGATTTTCAAAGTCGAATTTCAGATCCGAAGTCTTCAATAAAGCTAAGTACCCCATTGGTGAAACTTTTTTCTTGCCTCAGACCGATGTCAGAAAAAGTTAATAATTGTATTTCTTGTGGGAAGCAAATACCTCGTAAGGATTTCCACTCTTACTGTATTCCATGCCTAGGCCCTGATCACAACGTCACTAGTTGTCGGTTTTGTGCTAGATTTAGCAAACGCACTATAAAAAGACATTTTGATTTTGCTTTCCACTACTTTAGCAGAAGGTTCAATTATACTATGCCATCAGATCAACCGACGACCTCAATACCAAAAAAACGCAAAGACAAGGATAAAGACAGGCATCCGAGGTCCAAAACCGACAACAGAACCTCTTCTAGGCCAGTCGCCGGTTCATCGGTTCTCAGTAAGGTGCTTTCGCAGCCCCTGACACCCGCTACCTCAGAGCCACAGGCCGCTTGCGACTCCCACATGGAGACAACTAGGCCTCTGGAAACTCAAGGTATTGGGCCTACAGAAACTAATCCCTTAGATGGGTCTGGAGCCGCTGAGCAGGCATCGGCTTCTGAGGGTGTTTTCAGACCTTCACAACTTACCATTAAAACAACAGCCAAGAAGGTACCATTAAAGACAAAGAAACAAGTACAGCATTCTCCTGGACAGTTCTCCATGCCTAAGAAAAAGATGCTTAAAATGGCCGAAGACCTCCTTACTCTAATCAGGGGTTCCCATCCCCCTCCTGAGAAAAGGCCTAGGCAGGATACAGACTGAGTCCTCTGATCAGGTTTCCATTTCCTCTGATTCCTCTTCAGACCAGGGATACTCTCTACCCCCCCCCCCTCCATGAGGACTCTGATGCTGAAGAATCTATCCCTTCAGCCTCTCCTCCTGAGGATTATTCTTCTGGGGAAACTTTGCATACCACGAGGGAGCATTTCCATTGGGAAAGTCAGGATTACTCAGAATACAAGAAAAGGCTCAGGGATTTCCTTTTATTGCCTCAGCACAGGTGGCTGGCTATTCCACCTGTGCTAGACATTGTGGATGATGTGTTCTCTGAATCCAGCTTATCTCCTGATTCTTTGCCCCCTGCTCCAGCCAAGCCAGATAGGTATTATAGAGTCCCTGACTCTCACAAGTTTCTTTACAAAAACCCTTCTGCTGATCCAGAAACTATTTCCCAGGGTCCAAAAGGGGTTAAGGCTTCCATTGCAAAAAATCCAGTACCCTCTGACAGAGATTCCAGAGCTTTGGATAGATGGGGGAAGAAAGTATACACTTCTGCAACTTTAGCAGTAAGAGCTTTAAATTGTCAGTTTCACATGCTTAAGTACCAACAATATTTAATGGCTCAGTTAAAACAGAAAATACTTGCAAGCTCAGAAGCTCCTGATTGTAAAGAAATGCAGGATTTATTGCAGGTAGTTGAACAGGTGGGAAAACATACTCTGCAATGTGGTTTTGATTCTTTAGAGGCCTCTTGTAGAGCTGCAGTTACAGGTTCTGTGATTCGAAGACATGCTTGGTTAAAAGAACAGTTTACCTGACCATGTTAAGGCAAAATTATTGGATGCTCCTTTACAGCATGATACCTTGTTTGGTATTAAGGCAGAAGAGGTGTTAAAGAAAATGGAGGATAAAGCTAAATCTATGCAAACAGTCAAGGATTTCTTACAGGTACAGCCACCTCGGTTTAGCAGAAATTGGCCAACAAATAATTGGTCCTTTCCAGTATCAGACAGACCACAGAGAGGCAGATAGAGATGCCCAAGAGGCAGATCTCAACCCCAAGGCTCAAACAGACAACGGCAGTGGGGCACCTCAACCCCAAAAGGAGGTGAGGACAAGTCTCAACCTTACAGGAAACAGTCACAATGACTTTCCCCTTCGTACGCCAAGCACTTCCCTTTTGGAAGCCCCCTTAGGGGGAAAACTAGCACTTTTTTCTCAAAACTGGCAAACAATCACCCAAGACAAATGGGTTCTGAATATTGTGTCTCAAGGTTACAGGTTCCACTTTCATACTTTACCAAGGCTAAAAGGAATGCCAGACCTGCCACAAAATCAATGGGCAGAGGCACAAAAACAAATTTCAGCCCTCATGGACATGAGAGCTATTCAAAAAGTACCACAACAGGAACAAGGACAAGGATTTTACTCAAGACTCTTCCTGGTCCCCAGAAAGGACAAGGCCTGGAGGCCATACTAGACCTTTCAATTCTGAATACTTACCTGGATATTCCAAAATTCAAAACGTTGACATTACAGCAGCTTCTACCCATGCTGGGCAAGAAGTCTTGGCTTGTTACTCTGGACCTCAAAGAGGCATACCTGCATGTCCCTATCAGACAAAATTGCAGAAGATACCTCAGATTCAAAGCTGGTACAATGCACTACCAATTCTCTGCACTGCCCTTTGGCTTATCTACTGTGCCCAGAGTCTTCACAAAGTGCCTGGCACCAGTAATTGCATTTTGCAGACAAAAAATAATTCAAATATATCCATACCTAGACGACTGCCTCATTCAAGCAGAGACAAAGGACATTCTTCTACAGCATATGGCGTTTGTAAAAAGGTTGCTAATTTCTCTAGGGTATACAGTAAATGAAAAGAAGTCAAAACTAGTGCCCTCGCAACAGATTATATTCCTGGGTGCCAGCTTAAATACAACGGCCCAGATGGCTTACCTCACGCCAAACAAACAAGTTCAACTAACTCAATATTTTCAATTACTGGCAAAAAAGTCCCATCTCCCTGCAAGAAAAATTCTGCAGGCCCTGGGATTCATGGCATCCTGCATACTACTAATACCATATGCCAGACTGCATATGAGGAAATTACAATGGTACCTAAAAAGTGTTTGGACTCAACACTCTCACAGTTTAGAAGCAGTAGTAACAATGATTCCCTGCCTACAACAGGAGTTTTGATGGTGGGCACAGGCATGTCACCTAAACAAGGGTCAGCCTTTTACCCATCCCACAGCCAGGCAAACTCTAACAACAGATGCTTCGGATTATGCCTGGGGAGCACACATGGCAGGAAAATGCATTCAGGGCAAGTGGATCACAGACCAGATGCATCTTTACATCAATCAAAAAGAGATGTTGGCTGTTCAAAATGCCCTAACAGCTTTCAAGGACCTTCTGCATCCAGGACAATTATTACTAAAGACAGACAACACCACAGTAATGTGGTACATAAACAAGCAAGGGGGCACTCATTCTTATCCCCTATGCAGGCAAGCCATGACCTTGTGGAACACAGCTCTAACGTATCAAGTTCACCTGCAAGCACAATTCCTGCCAGAAAATAAAAATACTCTGGCAGACGATCTAAGCAGAAATATCATGGACCCTCACGAATGGAAATTGAATCCACAAATCTTCAGCATGGTAACGCAAAAATGGGGATGCCCAGACATAGATCTTTTTGCCTCCCCACTGAATTGCCAACTACAAAAATTCTGTACAAGGACTTATCACAAACAAGCATGGAAAGTGGATGCTCTTTTGTTCAGCTGGAAAAACCTAAAAGTTTATGCCTTCCCGCCACTGCCTCTCCTTTCAAAGGTACTCCTAAAAGCCAGACAAGAAAAAACGCAGATGATCCTGATTGCTCCAGACTGGCCACACCAGCTCTGGTACCCTATCTTAAAGAACTTGGCTCAAGACCCACCATGGCTTTTGCCTCAAATTCCACACCTTCTGACTCAACAAAATAATCAGATCCTGCACGGTCAGCTCAAAACCCTAAACCTGGCTGCATGGCAGATACATTAGTCAAACAGGCAACATCTCTCTCTAAAGCTGTTATGGATGTCATTTTGGAGGCCAGGAGGCCAAGCACCAAAAAAGCTTACTCAGAAAAATGGAAGAGATTCTGTGCCTGGAACCAGGCTCAAAGCCTTGACCCTCTTGTTCCAAACATTCCTCAGATTTTACAATACTTAACTGAGATGCTGGACAGAGACCTATCCTTCTCATCAATTAAGATCCACGCCTCTGCCATTTCAGCACATTACAATACGGATCCTCCTTTATTCTCTCATCCCTTGCTAAAGCAGTACCTCAGAGGGGCTAAAAACATAAGACCGCCCCAGAGAGCACCAACTTTGGACCTCAATTTCATTTTGGAAAAACTGACCCTACCACCTTTTGAGCCAGCCAATATAACCAATCTAAAATATTTATCATGGAAAACAGCTCTGCTCCTGGCAGTAACTTCAGCATGAAGAGTCTCAGAGCTACAGGCATTAATGGCAGTGGAACCTTTTATAATTTTTCATCAGGACAGGGTTTCTTTAAGGACAAACCCTACCTTTATGCCAAAGGTGATATCTAGTGTGGCTCTTAACCAAACCATCCATTTGCCAACTTCTTATCCAAACCCCCAGAATAAAGGGAAGAAACTTCTGCATTCTTTGGACATACACAGGCAGCTACGCTTCTACTTGGACAAAACAAAAGCTTTCAGGAAAACTGAGCAACTGTTTGTAGCATATGCTGCAGGATCACAGGGCAAGGCTATCTCAAAGCAGACTATATCCAAATGGATAGGACACTGTATTTGTTACTGCTACACACAGCATGGAAAATCAGTCCCAAATACCATTAGGTCACATTCCACCAGGGCAACAGCCACTTCAACAGCCTTTCTCAGAGGAGTACCTACCAAGGAAATTTTGGAGGCTGCAACTTGGAGTTCAGTGCACACCTTTACCAAGCATTACCACCTGCCTCTTTACTCTAAATCCAGAGCAGGATTTGCCACTGCAGTTCTGCAGGGCCTCATAGCCAATCCTAACTCTTTATAGACCAGCCACCCAACCTTAGCTTTGGGATTCTACCCAAGTGTAATGACTGCAGCAGTGTAACATGATGAACATAGTACAGTTTTGTACCTACCATAAATGTAGATGTTCGAGTGTTCACACTGCTGCAGTCCAGGTTACCCTCCCTCCATCCCCTCTGAACTAGCTGGACTTATCTATACCTTTCTATCCTATACAACCTTTGTGGTGTATTTGCTTGTAACTGAAGGTATTGTTTTTATTTTATATGTATATTTTTTATTAGCAATATGTATTGCCTACCTATTGGGGGCACCTGACATCTGGGGCAAGAAAAACTGAAGAAAATGGTGTTGGATGCATCTTATATACCCCTGGCACACTGACATCAGGGAAGAAGTGACAGCAACCGACGCCGGACCAAGACTTTGGAACTCTGGCCGACTGTGGGACCACCTGATGGCAGGATAACCCAAGTGTAATGACTGCAGCAGTGTGAACACTCGAACATCTACATTTATGGTGGGTACAAAACTGTACTTTCTTGCTCTTCCAGCTAGGAGCCAGTAATTTCCAATTCAGAGCACTGCCCTTTGGACTCACCTCAGCCCCCAGGGTGTTCACCAAATGCATGGTTGTGGTTGCAGCTCATCTCAGACTGCAAGGATTTTGAGTTTTTCCATACCTCAATGACTGGTTCCTCAATGCTGCCACCAGGCATCAGAACAGGCAAGTGATTGCATTCTGCATCTCTGTACATCTCTAGGCATAACAATAAATTTTGAAAATTCAAGTTTACAACCTTTTCAACAATTAGAATTCATCCGAGCTTGCTTACACACTGTTACAGGAATTGCTTCACTTCCTCTAGAAAGACTACAATAGATCAGATCCCAGGTCAGACAAATTACCCACAACAGAAGGGTTCCAGCCAGATTAGTCCTTCAAGCACTAAGCTCAATGGCAACGTCAATCACTCTTGTTCCCTTAGCAAGATATGACATGCGAATCTTACAATGGTTACTTGCCTCCCAGTGGTCTCTGATACATCAGCCAATGCCTTACAAAATTATGATTACCAATCACTGCAAACAGGATATTTTGTGGTGGCTCCATTCTGATCAGATACTCTTAGGATGACCTTTCATTCTTCTGCATCCCCAAGCGATAGTGACTGCGGATGCTTCCCAGATAGGGTGGGGGGTTATCTGGGAGGGACAGTCCAAGGCACATGGTTCCAACTAGAGGCAAACTTGCACATCAATGTTCTGGAGATGAGGGCAGTGCTGTTAGCACTGCAAGCAATCTAGGATGTCCTTCCTCTGGGAACAGTACCAATTCAAACAGACAACATGTCAGTAGTTTGGTATATCAACAAACAAGGGGGAACTAAGTCTTACCCATTATGTAGGGAAGCCCTCCAAGTTTTGCAGTGGGCGATTTCTTCCAACCACTTTCTCACAGCAATGACCATTCTGGGGAGCTCCAATGAGATAGTGGACAAACTGAGCAGAACTATCCTCATGCCTCATGAGTGGTCTCTCAATCCTGTGGTGGTGAAAGAGAGTTTTCATCACTGGCGCCAACCTTGCTGTGATCTCTTTGCGTCCCATATAAAGAACAAGTGCAGCAGTTACTTTGCCCTAATTCCCCCTCTGGGGGAGTCACCCAGAGATGCTCTTTTCCACAATTGCCCCCCCACCCCAGTCTCCTTTATGCCTTTCCGCCAACTCCCTTGCTATCTCAGTTTCTAAAGAAAGCTAAGAGGTTGGAGAACTCAGTAATCCTCATTGCCCCCTTCTGGCCTTGACAAGTTTGGTTCCTGTTCCTTTGATCTCATCTTTTTTGGGAATCATGGATACTGGACCCAGCTGTGGACCTGCTGTCCCATCTGGAGGGCTTGGTTCATCCAAACCTCCATCATCTCAAGTTCACAGCTTGGCTTCTCCAATTCCCTTGATTGCCAGGCATGCATCCCTCTCCTATCCTGTCCATCAGATCACTGTAGCACATCACAAACCTTCAGCTAGGAAACTGTATCAAAGTAAATGAGAAAAATTTACAAATTGGGCCCTGATGAACAAACTTGACCCTTGTATGACTCCAGGTTAATAATGTTTTGGATTTCTTAGCTACTCTCTATCAATGTGGTTCTTCTACCTCAACAATTACAGATCATCTAGGGCAATCTTGAACTTCCACATAGGGTTTGAAGGATTAATTCCTGATGTCTCATAAACTTTGTAAAGCCTTTTAAAGGGAGTTCTAATATTAAGATCCCCCATTTAAAGAACACATTTTTCCTTGGGATCTATCACTAGTTCTTCAGTCCCTTACTTTGTCTCCCTTTGAACCATCAGCTACCTGCGACTTAATGTTCCTGTCATGGAAAACTTTATTTTTTATGGCTATCACATCTGCTCAAAGGATATCTGAACTCCAGTTTCTATCCTCCAGACCACCCTACATAATTTTTCACAAGGAGAGGGTTTCCCTTAGGACTAATCCTTCCTTTTTACCAAAAGTAGTCTCAGAATCTAATATCAATCAGGCACTTCAACTTCCAGTCTTTTTCCCAAATGTTTATAACAAAAGAGAGTACTCCCTGCATTTATTAGATGTTCACAGACAGTTACATTTGTACCTTCACAGAACAAGAGACTTTTGAAAATCTGATCAATTTTATGTGTCCTTTTCCTCCCTTTCTTTTCTTAGGCAATCCAGTTTCAAAGGTTACCTTGGAGAAATGGCTTAGAGACTATATTACATTTATTTGTCTATCAAAAGGGCTCCACCCTTGATGTCCTGTCGAAGGTTATTCAACTAGCACTCATTACAAACTTGATCAGGTTTCCAGGAGACGGGCATCATTTAGTTCAATGATGCTCAGGAATATTCTTCCATGAGACCACCCAAGATTTAGGTAGCTGGGGACTCTGTCCCACAGTCAAGGATTACGTGAAGATTGACAACATCAGATAAAGAAGTTATGTCTTACCATAATTTTCCATCTGTGTTGTCGATTTTCACTAATCCTTGACATCACCCCCCCCCCAATCCTCCAACCTGAGACTCACAACAAATCAAATTCTTACAGGACTGGCTCTTATTATGGACACATACCTTGTCTCTTATTTTTATAACCTATTTGTCTGTCATTAATTTAGGCAAACTCGATCTGAGGTACTTTGAAAGGAGCATTATGGGTAAAAGCCTGGTTTGAGAATTTGGGAGGTGCAAGCTGAAATAAACGTCCAAGTCAATTGCAACGCTCAGAACTGAGCCCACAACATAGATGGAACTTTATGGTAAGACATAACTACTTTTTTCTTATGTAGTTTCAGAGAATCTCAGAGAATCAACATGGCTGCATAATGCATTCTACCACCTTTTCTATTGAAGTTATAGCATACCCTTTAAATAACTTCAATATCACATACCTTATTTTGAAGTATAACCTGCAAAGAAAAACAAAATTAGCATATCTAATGTCCGTACTTACAGAAAATAAGTACATTTTATCTATTTCACAGATTTGCTAAGAAAAGCTAAAATGTGGCACTAAAGACTGTATGTATGACAGCATGACTGTAGCTTCAGAAAAGCTTCTACATAACCCCTGTTGATATGTAAGCTGCTGTCCTTCATTTTCCAAAAAACTAGGCCAGTTAATCTTAATTGGAGGACAGCAGCAGTACCTGATGAAATGCCAAGTGATTTACAACACACATGATAGCACTGTACTGTTTAAAAATAAAATGTTGGTGCCCGATGTACAAGGAAGTCATAGAATTCACAATAAGTAGTAATATGTTTGCATTTGGATAAGGGACAAATAATTGTCCTTGGACTGTCTATGTGCTAAGAGAACATCAAATTCTGTGAGACTATATACGATGTCAGCTGCATCTACTGTAAAAGAGCTTTAGGAATAGTAGTCTGTCATTTATAGCATGAGCACAGCATGTCATATTTTAATTCACAAAATCAACTTGGTATAGATGTCATGCCATATCTTAATTACTGTAGACACTGAGATGATGTATATGTATTCTAAACTTTAGCTGAATACTGACTTATATTTTGGCTGGTGAAGGCTAGCAGAGTATGATAGTAAGAGAGTTTTGGAATTAAAACTTGCTTCTGTTGCTTTGACACTTTCAAACACACACACACACACACACACACACACACACACACACACACACAAGCACAAATGTATGCACACACTCGTGCATAAGGGCACACACACACACACACACACACACACACACACACACACACACACACACACACACACACACACACGCACAAATGTATGCACACACTCGTGCATAAGTGCACACACACACACACACACACACACACACACACACACACACACACACACACACACACACACACACACCACACACACACACACAAACACACACACATACATACAGATACAGATATACACAAATATGGACACACACGGACATTCATTGATCCATTATTTGATTTCTTTCATTATACCACACACATCACGTTTGGTCATGACAGCATTGTACATCAGATTGTACAACAAAGATGCCTGCTGCATGTCTGCTTGAGTGTTAGAATTCTGCACATTGTCTACCTACCTGACAAAAGTGTACCTGCTCACAACAATGCACAACAAGTAATTTTGCCTAACATAGACAACACACATATTGTCTTAGGTGAAGACTGGCATGTGGTAGCAAATCGGAATTTAAAATTCCAGCAGCGTCTGTGAGGTACATTGTTTCACAATCGCATAGATGGCATTATAGTGCAACTGAATTTAAAAATGTATAATTTAGGTCCTGTTTATGCTGGCCATATAACTATACTCAAGGCAATTGATCCAAAAAAAAGGTCCACATTTTCCAAAGAAATTTAATGGATAGCAACCTCTTCCTCTCTTTGGCGAATTGCTCTATCTTCCCATATCTGAAGTAATGAGTCTGCAATGAGGACTTTTATTAACAGTAGTAGCAATCAGCAGGAGATCTTAATTTTGTTAAAAAGCATTGCATACCACAGTCACATCACCTTAGAGCAACAGAGGTGCAATCATTTTAATGTGTCACCAGCAAGAAAGCTATAGAATCTTACAAGAGAGAGAATGGCAGATGTGTTTAATAACATGAGATTTGTGTACGTTTATAAGGAAAGTCAATACCACATGATAAAACATTGTGCCATAGCTAAAAGACAGGGCCAACAGAAATGCACTGGATAGAACAGTAGTTTACCAAACCCCTGGCTGTATTGTATGTGCTGTTAACTGGAAAACCACACAAAAAGGCGAATGACAAAAAGCAAGCTGACTTTTACACATAAATGGAAGTGGCCACAGCCTTTTATTAAAATAAATGATAAGTAGGAAAAAGTGATATGTTGGGAAGGAGATTCCATACAGTAACATTGCTTTGCCTGTTCACTTACACCTCTTTAATTTCATGTATGTGTTTGAAGTTGGTAAATATAGAGCCTTTCTTCTAGTTGGAATGTTGCCTCCTTAAAAATGCATTTCTACTGCATAGCTTACATGGGATATGCTTCGCTAGAAATCCAGTACATTTACTCAGTGTCATTACTTACAAGTGTGATCATTCTTAGAAGAATGATCATGGTCAGCTACAGAAATAACATGTTACCTTGATTCTGATAAATGAAATCCAGGACACCTGGAAACTAATGTCTTACCACTTTCCATGTATAAAATGCAACATTATGTATTAATTTTGACTTTTTAAAGCTGAGTACTGCACAAATGTTTATACTGCATGACTTAATAATATCGTCATGGGGCCTGCCTTTCATGTCTTAGCTTCTGCTTCTTCTTTGTAATAGAAACCCAAGAATTCTAATAATTCTAATTACTCCTTCGGCTCACAGCTAGACATACATTTATTAATAAGCCAGTACCCTTTACAACCCCACTAGGCCACTGCAATCTGAACACCAACATCTGCTTCAAATTCATAAACCCAAATTACCTGCAGGTGAGTTATTATACTCTTGGAACATTGCCAGAATGCAGAATAACCTGCCTACATTTATCCGCATTGAACAAAGCCCCTCTAACTTCAAAACTGCACTGTACAACCATCTCTTCTCCAATTGGACATGTAACTGTCCAATCGTCTCCTCTGCCATTACTTAATTCTACCAGTCAAACCTAAATATGTGCTTATTCTAGTTCTTTTCCTGATAATTCATACTGAACTCTTAATTGCTTAACTATTCCTCCTGCTTTCTCCAACTCTCTAACCACTTTTCCCCCTTTTCTCTCCCTCCTGCCGGTTCCTTCTACTTCTGTCTTCTTCCTTCTCTCTTTTCATCCTTAGTCTATGTAACACCCAAATATACTGACATTCCTTGGTGTTCATAACCGTATAACATTCTGCTAGTATTACGTCATGTTGTTATTCTCTGTACTATGTTTATTGTTTAATGTTTGCTGTTAGCATGATGTTTTGTTAGTTTATCTACTTTATATGAATTTCTGAAATTGTGAAACTTATTTTGAAACCTTATATAAGTCTTATTGTAACCTTGGAGCTCTTCTCCCAGGGCCTCCACTAAAAATGGGTTTATTTTGGTCCAGCGGACCTTCCTGGTAAAAAAATGCTAATAAATAATAAATAAATGAATAGTAATGATCTGTCTTGTTTGATTAAATGTTATTGCTCATGTTAAATGAATAGTAATGATCTGTCTTGTTTGATTAAATGTTATTGCTCATGTAAGAGATTATCTAGCACCAGATTTGAAAGCGGTTGAATTATATTTTACTTTTATCAGATATATTCGCATGCCTTTACTCCTTTTACCCCTTTAATGACAGGCAGCCCACACAAAAACTGCTATCATGTATTTCTCTACACTCATTGTTTTAGCTTCCAGCCCATCTTATCCTCTCCAGTTTATTAATACGTCTGTTGTTCAGTGTGTTTTAAGATAATTAGTCTTTTAAACCATGTTAAAGGTTAGCAGTAAAGACTGTTAATACTAATACAGTGGAGTCATGTTCATTGACTTTAAAATAATGCACTTTTCCCTCTGTCTTCTACTAGTCATATCAGAGATGTCAAAGAAGGCCATGCAGTGGAAAGCTGTGCCAAGCAAACCCTGCAAGTGAGTGGCCTGCAATTAGATTTGGCAACAGGAAACCTCGTAAGTCACCCACAGAGACTCTGTTCACAAAGCATCTGGTCAGCTAGTATTGTGATAAAACATCAGTACTTATTCAACTGAAGGTTTTCATCTGTAAGATTAATTTCACCTTTTATAAATAATGGCCAGGAAATGTTACCTGAATCTTATGTGACCTCCCTAGCCCCATAAAGTTTTTGAAGTAGACAAGATCCATTTGTGGCTGTACTTTTGATTGCTATACTAACAGTGGGGATTTGTATATATTTATCCTCTGTTGACCAGGTTAGTAGCCTCTTTTCAGGGGAGACCCTGGGGGCATTGATTCTACTAGGGGAAATTTGGCCATGGCATCGGGGAACTTCACCTACTTTTTTGATAGGTGTCATGAGATCTTTTACATCCACATGTGTTACCACCACCAGTTCAAGCAGATTGCAAGGCATTATAAAACTATTATCAGATATTTTAATTTTTTACAGTAACAGAAGGGTCATAATTACCAAGATTTGATAACATATAACAAAGAAATTAGATTTTTTTAGCATTACCTGTGTTATCTGCATCAGTAACATAGATACAGGCTCAGATACACAGACACATGCACACACATAAACACACACACACACACACACACACACACACACACACACACACACACACACACACACACACAGACATCACACACAGACACACAGACACACACACACACACACACACACACACACACACACACACACACACACACACACACACACACACACACACACACACATGGGCACACGGGCACACAAACACACCAATACACATCTGCATATCCATGTGCATGATTATTTGAATAAATATCTCAGCAGTCTGGACTTCAACCAGCTGAATCAATCACCACCTTATAAAAACAAGTTATTCCATTTCAAGAGAAGCAGCCTTTCTAATCAAGAATTCATCTCTTCTCTTCTTGTTTTTCGTTCTCTCTGACTGATTATTTTCTAGTACCCTGTGCTTATTCTGCATGTTACTCTGTTGGCATCATGAACAGAAATTAAATCACCATGCTATCGCCTTTGCTAAAACTGCTCTTTTTTTTTTTTTTGTAATGACTGTGGACAAGCATATATCTTACCGTATGGCTTTGATTTTAAAATCGCCATAACACACATTTACAGTTCCCATGGGATTGCCCTACTTCATTGCTTCATTGTCAAGTTCCCATTAGGGGCTTTTACTCAGAGATGTGACAGAGTAAACTTAAACAGACAAGGATATATTATATTGTTTGTGTTATACTGTCATTCTTAGATATTCATATCAATTAAGAAGTCAAATTTTGCACTAATAAGCTATCTCAGATGTGCCTGCCACGTGTCTGTAAGTAACGTTGTGATGCACTAAGTATGCTATGTTCATGCCTCAAATAGATGCTGTCAGGCTGTTTTATTCTCCTTGGTCAAACGAGGGCTTTCCATGATGAAACTAGTCATTTAAACAGTAATTGCAATATGCCTTGGGGAGAATGCATGTTTTGGAACAATAGAAACAGGTTTCTGGTCAAGTGGAATTAAGCTGCTTTCATGTTAAATTGATGTACTCTAGTTATGTCTGTGTTTTTGCAGGGTATGTGGATAAAGTATGCATTTCTGTTTATATGGAACCTGTCAGTTTTGAGTAAATGTATCAAAATACATTCTTGGCAGAAATGAATCTTTACTATTTCAGGCACCGCACATTGGCAAACGCCAGCCAAATTTTACTTTATAATGAAGAATGTAGTGGAAATAAATTAGCACTGCTATTTTGTGATGTTTATAGATTTCTGTGAGTCAATAAGTTGAATCCAGTATTGAAGTTTCCACTGTGTACAATGCTCATTCATTTACAAATAAAAGATTGGATTTGACAGAAATCGGTCCAATGCACTCTAAATGCTCTGCTGAACCCATTAAACAGTGGATTCAAGTATGTGTTTAAAAGTTTCTCACTTTGTTGATTGTCATCTTTTGAAAATCACAATGCTACCTTATCTAAATAAAGCGGACTTTTGATAAAAAATAAGAATCAGCATTACCCAGTGCTCCATGTAAAATTAATGCAAAATAGCACGTCATCATTAATAATTTGCATACTTTGGTATTGATTTCAGAGGATCATTTGCACATAAAAAGATAAAAAGTCACGTGCGTGTGTGTGTGTGTGTGTGTGTGTGTGTGTGTGTGTGTGTGATGTTTATAAATTTAATTCGCCTAAACAGAACATAGTTAATGAGCAAGACAAAATAAACTTAATTTATGATCTTTCATTTTGACAGGAAAAGTGACCTGTTGGATACAGAATAAATGTCCTTCAATATGACCTTTGGATTGTGACATAGTGGCAATGTGGGGGCAGCAGATATGGAACTGTACATAGTTCACAGTGGTGAAAGAACTAGTTGATAGATGGGAAGCATGTAAGAATGATTAACAGAATAATTCCCTTGGCTGAGGCCAGTAAACAATGGAATACAGCTGAGATCAATTATAAGGATGTCTGGTCTACCATACTGTAATCTGTTATATGTTGTTGTCTTTCGGATTTTCCCAGTTAGGGGTCGCCACAGCAGAACTCCGGTCCTCTAATGATTGGCAGTAGATTTTCACGGTGCCGATTTGCCAGCTCAACACCCAATCTTCAACGAAGGCACGCCCATTCATGCATGTCTTTCGGAACACCACTTGACCACGGGGAGGACATGCAGACTCCACACAGAAGGCACTCCCTGCACACTAGCTGAGAATCGAATGGGAGAACCTCTTGCTGTGAGGCAACAACGCTACCGCTGCACCACTGCGGAATACTACGGTCTACACCAGGATAAGTGTGTTAGGCTGGATTGGGACTTGTACCCTCTATAACAAGAAAACTAGATGGATGGGAAGCAAGAGGCAAGAAGCAGCTGACATTTAAAGCAAAAAAAAAAAAAAATGCACAGTTTTCAAAGTTATGCTTATTGTAGTACATTGGAGAATTACTGTGGTGATGCATAGCCAGGAGGGTGGAGCTGCTGAAGTTATAAAAAGATAAGGACAAGCAGTCATTCCCTGTAGGATGAAATATACTATGCAGGATGTGCATTACTGCAGCTGTACACAAATACTATTTGTAAACAATGGCGTACACAAAGCCTGATTGCAAACAGTAGTATACACAAAGTCCAACTGCAGACAATGGTGTACACATAGCCTGATTGCAGGCAATGGTGTACACGAAGTCTGACTGCAGACAATGGTCTACAAAAAAAAAGCACACCACTGGAGGTCAATTTAGTGTATTAGCTAAGCCTTTTTTTAGTTGAAAATAAGTAGTTTGGGCAAATAAAGCTAGTTAAATGAAGTTAGGTAAATTAAGTTATATAAATAAATATGTTATTTAATATTTATTTAAAAGTATTTCATATATGCTGTATGTAATGGTCATGGTTGTTTCAGTGTATATATATATAAAATTGTATATATATATATATATATGGTACTGTTGTTTTAAATGAATCTAGAGTAATTTAATTAAATTAAATGAATTGGCTGTTAAGGGTTTTGATATGTATTTAAAAGTGGCTGTGTTTGTTTTACTGTATCAGTTGAAGGCGAAAAGCCAAGGTACCAGTTACGAATTGTGAAGTAAAGAATTTCCAGCCTATTTTCTGGTCCAGTGGTGTGCTTTTTTAGTATTTTTTGTTTCGGGTGTTTCTATTATGTCATTGGAAGGAGCAGATGCTGTGCCAGGTGGGTTTCAAAACCCCAGCGGAGTTTAACAAGCTGCTTTTTATTGAGCTTATGAAGGAGCGTGAAGCTAAGCTCGTGAATAAGGACTTATGGTGTTTGTTGGGAGAGCCTGATTACAATGAGCAGTTCATTCAGTTAGAATGACTGATGATTAAGGAAATGAATCTGTTTTATGATAGTAAATTGTTGGAGAAGTATCTAAGTCTAAATATGACTCCTAGGGGACTTAGAATTGATAACTTGCCAGCATATGATTTTTCAGATGAGGAACAAGATCTTCTGCAAGATTGGAGACAGGCTTCTCTTGATTGCACTTTAGGGTGGCTTTGTACGCTTATCAAGAGAAACCTATGTAATAACAAGAGACTGCAACAGCAGATTATTGACATACAAGACAAGCTCAGTTAAATAATTCCAAGTGACAATTTTTCCAGGCAAATAAGTGATATTAAGGGTAGACTTGAGGAAAAGGAGCAGTTGGTGATGGAAAGGAAAAATAATGTTACTTCAGGATTTGAATGACTTTTGCAGTGGTTCCGTATATGGCTGGCAGCGTTCAAAATGTACAGTGAGGTCCAAAACTAACAGGAAGTTTGTTTCTAATTCTGGAACAGTATGTGACTCCTCGGCATTTTTGTTGGATACTATTTCTAAAATAAAAGTGTGTCTTTTCAAAACACTGAGGGGGACTCTTGTTTCTGATTTCTCTCATGTGGCTGAGGCTGTGGCAAGTTCGTCAAATTTGCTTGCACAACAGGGAAAGGCCAAATGAAATTGGTACAGAGGGAAGAAGGATCACTGAGACGCCATGGGCATTATGAACTGTTAGAATCTCGATTTCGAGGAGACACAAAAGATTTTCTGCCTTTGGACTTTTCTTATTTTCAAGTGTTCAGAATAATGTTGAAAATGGACTTAAAGTAGCTAATTTGTCTAATTTAGAGTTGAACAATGTTGCTTATGAATTGCTTTCTAGGGGTATGAAATTTGTGCCTGTTAAAATACCTACGCTTGCAGATTTATTACTGCGTGTTAAGAAATTCTGTAGGAAGTTACATCTAACTGTGTTTTGTGGTAATAAGAACAATAACACTGCAAATGATTTGAATCCGAATGTAAATTATAATGCAGACATGGTGCAAGAAGATGATGTATAGCTAAATGTTTCTATCATTGAATATTCTTTTGAATGTGATTCTGTTGATGTGTGTACCGAAGGATTTGAAACTGGTTATGGTAACCTCCCTGTCCCTAGTTTACCAACACTCTTATTTTATTTATTTATTTTACATTTGTTTACTGAGCTAGTCCAACTGGATACATGTCCATTTTCAGTAGAGGCTCGGGTAGTTAAGCTCCAAGCTAGGACAATGAAATGAACACAATAACATCTATAGATACATGAGCTAGTTAAAAACTATCAACAGTATGTATAACAGGTTATCACAGTAAAATTTACAGTGCAGAATACAGGCATAATAAAGGAATGTAAATACAATCAAGCTAGTCAAGAGATAATTAGTAACATAGTTTAAAAAGGAAGGAGTTGCTTTTAAATAGTAGATGGGTTAGGAAGAGTAGAGTATATAGAGACACTTAGACTAGTCAGGTTTAGAGCATGGGCATAACCAGTGTGTATTGAGGAATACTTTCAATTTGTTTTTGAAACAGGATAGTGAGGGAAGTGTGGAGAGTTCATTTGGAAGGAGGTTCCAGGCTTTTCCAACTATATTAGAAAAAAGGGAATCACCAGCTTTATTGTTTGTTGTAGTAGTATGTACTAGAAGTTTCTGAGAAGACCTTATGGATTCCAGGTTTTTATAGGGAGTGATTAGTGTGGAGAGAATAGGTGTTTTGGAAGGTTTGTGAAGAGTGTTGTGGGCTATAGTTAGCTGATGGAATTTAATTAGATTTTGTAGCTCAAGCCATCCCAGCTGCTTTAAATTGAGGCAGTGATGGGTTCTAAATGGGTTTCCTGTTGCAAATCTGGCAA
Organism: Protopterus annectens; assembly: GCF_019279795.1. Taxonomy (NCBI): domain Eukaryota; kingdom Metazoa; phylum Chordata; order Ceratodontiformes; family Protopteridae; genus Protopterus; species Protopterus annectens. Next base: position 26,278,573 of record NC_056727.1, on the reverse strand, counting down.
TATTATTGTAGGACATTTCCAATTTGCTAAGATTATTTTTAGATAGGTTAGTAAAAATAGGTGAAGCATAAAGAAGAGAAGAGATTAGATGAGTGTATGCTATTGTGGTTCGAGCTGAAGGTAGGAGAAAGGATTTTATCCTATAGAGAGAGCCTAGCTTTTTGTTGGCAGTTTTTATAGTATTGTTAATATGGATGTCAAAGTTCAGATTATTGTCAATGGTGACTCCTAATAGTTTGGTGGATGGTTCAGGGGATATAATGGTTTTATTGGTAGAGTTAACTGAGAAATCCAAAGGAGGGGAATTCTTAGTAGGAGAGAAAAGGAGGAGTTTAGTCTTTTTGGGGTTTAGGAGAAGGCATCTATGTGTGAACCATTGCTCACCTGTGTTAAATACTTGCTGGGTAAGATAGAGAAGTTCAGAAGGGGAGGGGGCTGAGCATATCAGTGTAGTCATCCGCATATTGTATGCATGTAGCTTAGGGGATGGCAAGGTAGAGGTTATTGATGAATATGGAAAAAAGTAGAGGTCCAAGGATGGACCCCTGAGGGACTCAGAGGTTGACGGGTAGGTGAGTAGAGAGAGACTTTTGCCATAGTACGGCCTCTTGTCTTTTATCCAGGTAGGACTGGAACCACTCTACGGAGGATGTATCAAGTGACAGAGATTTCAGTATAGTGATGAGAATTTGGTGATTTACCATGTCAAAAGCTTTAGACAGGTCAATGAACAGGGCAGAAGAGAGTTTGTTAAGGTTGTGGTTGTTGTTGATACAATCCGTGAAGGAAAGAAGGGCAGTAGTAGTGCTATGTGAGGGTCTAAAACCATGTTGACAGTTGGCTAGTAGGTTATTATGTATTAGATGTTCAAGTAATTGTCTGTGAATGCATTTTTCCATGATCTTTGCCAGAGGTGAGAGGAGGGCAATGGGGTGGTAATTGGAGAGTTCAGTGGCTTGACCTCCTTTGTGGATGGGGATAATATGGGATATTTTCCATAAACTGGGGATATAACTTTCAGTAATAGTTCTATTGATCAGGATAGAAATTGGATAGGCAGCAGCTTTGGCGGATTGTTGTAGGAATTCAGCAGGTAGTTGGTCTGCTGAGGGGGGGGGGGGGCTTGGTTTCAGTTTCTGTAGAAGGGTTAGAATATATGATGTTGGGACGGGTTGAAAATAAAAAGAAGGGGATAAGGTTGATTTTTTGGAAGGTAGAGTGAAATTGTTAGGTGATAGTTGACTAGCTAATTTTTGTATAGCATCAGTAAAAAAGGTGTTAAAAGCATTAGCTATATTCATTGGTGTTTTGTGTTCAGAATTTTGAGGGTTTGGAGTAGTGGATTGCCCTGGGTGGAGTAGTTGGTTGATACTAGACCAAAATTTCTGTGGTTTATTTTGACTGGCTTGTTGGGGTTGGAGGTAGTAGTTTTTTTTTGTCAGATATTACAGCTTTCTTAGTTTCATTTCTTAGGTGTCTAAATGTTTGTTGGTCTATAGGGTTTTTTTGTTTTCCTCCATTTTGCCCAATGTTTGTTTCTAACATTGATTTTATGTTTGATTTCCTTAGAAAGCCAGGTAGCATGTTTGGTTTTAGTTCTAACTAGTCTGGTTTGGGCATGGTGGTTGAGGATGGCAAGGAAGTTGGAGTTAAAGTAACTAACGGCTTCATCTAAAGGTAGGTTTTGTAGGGGTAACCAGTTGCATGCTCTTAGTTCCATCTGGAAAAGTTCAGGGTTAAAGTACTTTTTAGACCTGATGTTTTTAATGGATGTTGGGGAGGGAAAGTTGATTTTATGTCTGATGATATAGGTAAGAGAGTGGTCACTTAAATCATCAGGGAGGGTTCCTGAGTTATAGATGTGAGGATGATGGTTAATGAGGATCCAGTCTAGTAAGGTTGATTTCTTGTTAGATTTATTTGTCCTGGTAGGGGAGGTAATGGTTTGGGAATACCCATATAGGTTAATATGATTTGAGGGGAGGCTGCTGCAGAAGCAGGTCCAGTCAATATTTGTGTCACCCTAGGATAATGGTTTCTTGAGGCAGGTTTTGGGAAAGCCAACAAAGTATATTTTCCATGGTTGCTATGTTATTACCAGGAGGCAGATATATACAGATGACATAGATGGATTTGGAATTGTTAAGAAGAAGTTTGGAGATAAGAATTTCTGCATTAGAGTCTATAGGTGGTTTGCAGTTTTGAGTAGTTAATTGTAAGCTAGATTTCTATAGGATAGCAACCCCTCCACCTTTCTTAGAAGTTCGGTCTAGTCTTAGGATATTTTATCCAGGTGGGATGATTTCATTGTCTTTGGTTGAAGGTTTTAGCCAAGTTTCTGTTAAGCAGAGAATATCAAAGGAATAGATTTCAGTTAGAGCTTGGAGTCGAGTTACTTTATTATTTATACTGCGTATGTTAAGATGAGCAATTAAGAGGGAGTTAGATGGTCTAGAAAGGGCTTGGGTAGGTGGTTCTTTGAGGTTGAGGAGAGAGTTGGGAGTTGTTGGGGGGCCTGGGTTAGGGTGGATGTCACCATCCTTTATAGAGAGTAAGAGGCTTAGATAGTATGGGTTTTTGAATCTGCTGTACAGAGACAGACATTTTTTTGGGGTTAGATTGTTGTACTTTGTGTGTAGAGTTGTATGATATTTAGGAAGTGTGTAATTAGATGAGGATGTTATATTAGCATGAATAAAAAGTAAAGGTGAGTATGGAGAGTTGGTTTCTTTTTTGGGATAGTTTTGGTTTGGGTCTAGTGGGTTGTCAAATGAGGTGAAAAGATGAGTAAGGATTAAAGGAGGTAATAGTGAGAGTGTGAATAAGAATGTGACACAGGATGGGATGGATTGAGTATTCATTATTTGGATAGATATTTGTTCTTGCAGGTAGAAGATAGGAATATATTGGGTGGAGATGAGAGAGTGAGTAGGGTATGGTGAGATAGGAGGAGAGTAGTGAGAGGGTAATATTTGTGGAGTTGGGTAATAGGAGAGTTTGTAGGGAGAAAAGATAGAGGGAAGAGTGATTGCGAAGAGGAAATAGTGTGATCACGAGGTATTATTAGAGAGTACAGGTGAGAGGAAAGATGTGTGGTTAGAAGGTAATGGAAAGAGGAAGGGGTGTGGTTGGAGAGTAACAGGAACAGGTAGAGGTGTGATTAAGGAAGTATAAAGGTAGGACCCCTGGGGGTGGGTGGGAATTGGGGGTAGGGAGGGGAGCAGAGTGAGCCCGCAGGGCGAACGGAGCGGGTAGAAACAAATACTGAAGCAGTTAATGAAAAACAATCAGCTAGGCTAGTTCTGGTGATAGAATGGAAAATAACAGGGGCTAGAAAGTGTCTGTAGTCTGTATATGTGCAGGGGAAAGGAAAAAGAAAAGAAAAGGGAGAGAGGACTGGGGAGGTGTCAGTGGACAGTAAAATAGAAGGAAAAAGCAAAAGAAGCAGCTAATAGCCCTTCGGGGACTACTGCATTTAAGAAATGGGGTAAGGAGTTGATAAAGAGAAAAAGGGTAAGAGTAGAAGAAGTCTGGAATTAGGGTGCCATCTAGTGGACAAGTCTAGTATAGCTAGTTAGATTGAGAGGGAATAACAATGGTAGACTACAGATTGGAAAGTGGGAATAAAAAGAAAAAAACAAGGGGGGATCTATACAGGTGGGAGGGAAGAGATAGTGAAAGGTTATGTAGTAGGGGAAGCAACGGCTGCTGGCTGTCCTAGCTCAGGCCTGGGTATGACATGTAAAATTTGGTACAGTCAATAGAAAGTCTTTCTTGTTGGAATTATTCAGCAGACATACTTTACTGTTTTCCTTGATAGGGGATTGTAGAATTATTAAGCAGTGAGGTGACCCGCCGATATTTGGAGAGGGTTCTTAGCTTCCTGCTGACTAGTACTAGAAGCCTGGGATGAGTGGAGTATCTTTAGGAGGCAAGAGAGACAAGATAGAGGATAAGAGACATAGATAATAGAGCAAGATAGAACTTCTCAAAATAGCAGTAATCAAACCCTGACACAATTCTTGCAGTATCCAATGTACATTTCAAAAAAACATATGCATAGTGAGATTAACAGTGATATGCCGGGACATGAGAGCTGGTTAGCAGTAGTACATATTAAGTCTTTGTTATCAGCAATGCAAGATTATATGATGCAGCACTTGTGTATCCCTTTTGTATAACAATATAAGTATTAGCAGCAGTTAAAAAATAAAATAAATTCTGTTCTACTTGGCAGCAGCACATAAACTAATTAAGTAAGAGTTTATAAAAACCAGTAAGGACTTTGCCAGCAGCAATGTAAGACATTATGGAGCAGTAGTTATCAACCAGTAAATATAGAAAGCAGTTAAAGCAATTCTGCTCTATTCAACACATTAGAAAAGCTAATTACATCAGAGTTTGTAAGTACTTATGGACACTTGCCAGCAGCAATATATGACGACTTTAAAACATTAAATAATCAGCCCCTTTTATTAGCACTGTTAGAGGGGGGTATATATATTCCTAGCCCTTTATTATTCACTATGTGCAAGTTGTGTATTTAAGAGCCCTTTACTGGCTTCTAAGGGAGAATGAGAATAAGAGAAAAAAATTCACCTGGTAAGGGTAAGCGCTCAGGGGGCTTTGCAGTAGCCTTGTTTTGTATGATAATGAAATAATATTCTGAGAAAAAGGAGTACAAAATACATCCGATGTCTGGCTTTTGAGTGAGGACTTAGATATGTCTATAAGGTCCTCAGGTAAGGAAAAAGAGCTTGGGTGGTGCTATAATAAGCCTGTCGGTGCTTATTAATGTGTTATATAGGACCTTAAGGCACTTATTAATATGCTATAAAGAATCGGCACTCACAGAGCGGATTGGTTTATAAAGCCATTCCCAACCTTCCAGAGTGGAGTTAGACTTATTACTGTATCCACTGGAGGGGTAGGTGCTTAGGAGGTCTGTATCAAACCTTATTGCAAAGTTGTGCGCCCAATAGCAAATGGGCATGCTAAATAGCTACTATTGTTATGCAGTCTTTTAGTATCTAATAAAAGGAGTGTTATACAGTTTAAAGATAAAATTAAAGGGAAAAAAAAGCAGTCATCACCAAGAAATCTCTGAGAGCTGGGTTTATTGGGGATATCGCCGATTCCGGTGTACTATTAATCTATTATTAAACTATTAAACTATTAAACTATTACACTCAGTAAGTTTATGCCACCCAAACTATCTCCAGCTGTAGTTCTGTTTGAACAAATGTTAAGAAAGTTGAACATGAATATGGAAATTTTATTAAAAATGTGAAACATTATAACATTTCTAAAAATGAATGAGAGATGTTAAACACACTTAGGAATCAGTTGTCGGATTTTGTGTTTAAACAGGCAGATAAAGGTGAAACTCCCTGGATCCAATCGTGACTGCTGTGTGCTCCTGGCCGTGCTGTTCCTCACTCCCACCTAACAACCCTACTTCCCACTTCACATTGGTGTACTGGCCCTACCCTACTGGATTTGTCAAGACTACTTCCAAGTCACCTTGCCATCCCTCGCTGCCTAACACCTTATAGGAACAGTTCTACCTTTCTCCTAGAAGTGAAATAAAAAGGGTGAAAGAAACTTAACAACCCTACTTCCCACTTCACATTGGTGTACTGGCCCTACCCTACTGGATTTGTCAAGACTACTTCCAAGTCACCTTGCCATCCCTCGCTGCCTGACACCTTACAGGAACAGTTCTACCTTTCTCCTAGAAGTGAAATAAAAAGGGTGAAAGAAACCTAACAACCTTACTTCCCACTTCACATTGGTGTACTGGCCCTACCCTACTGGATTTGTCAAGACTACTTCCAAGTCACCTTGCCATCCCTCGCTGCCTGACACCTTACAGGAACAATTCTACCTTTCTCCTAAAAGTGAAATAAAAAAGGTGAAAGAAACCTAACAACCCTACTTCCCACTTCACATTGGTGTACTGGCCCTACCCTACTGGATTTGTCAAGACTACTTCCAAGTCACCTTGCCATCCCTCACTGCCTGACACCTTACAGGAACAGTTCTACCTTTCTCCTAGAAGTGAAATAAAAAGGGTGAAAGAAACCTAACAACCCTACTTCCCACTTCACATTGGTGTACTGGCCCTACCCTACTGGATTTGTCAAGACTACTTCCAAGTCACCTTGCCATCCCTCACTGCCTGACACCTTACAGGAACAGTTCTACCTTTCTCCTAGAAGTGAAATAAAAAGGGTGAAAGAAACCTAACAACCCTACTTCCCACTTCACATTGGTGTACTGGCCCTACCCTACTGGATTTGTCAAGACTACTTCCAAGTCACCTTGCCATCCCTCGCTGCCTGACACCTTACAGGAACAGTTCTACCTTTCTCCTAGAAGTGAAATAAAAAGGGTGAAAGAAACCTAACAACCCTACTTCACACTTCACATTGGTGTACTGGCCCTACCCTACTGGATTTGTCAAGACTACTTCCAAGTCACCTTGCCATCCCTCGCTGCCTGACACCTTACAGGAACAGTTCTACCTTTCTCCTAGAAGTGAAATAAAAGGGTGAAAGAAACCTAACAACCCTACTTCCCACTTCACATTGGTGTACTGGCCCTACCCTACTGGATTTGTCAAGACTACTTCCAAGTCACCTTGCCATCCCTCGCTGCCTGACACCTTACAGGAACAGTTCTACCTTTCTCCTAGAAGTGAAATAAAAAGGGTGAAAGAAACCTAACAACCCTACTTCCCACTTCACATTGGTGTACTGGCCCTACCCTACTGGATTTGTCAAGACTACTTCCAAGTCACCTTGCCATCCCTCGCTGCCTGACACCTTACAGGAATAGTTCTACCTTTCTCCTAGAAGTGAAATAAAAAGGGTGAAAGAAACCTAACAACCCTACTTCCCACTTCACATTGGTGTACTGGCCCTACCCTACTGGATTTGTCAAGACTACTTCCAAGTCACCTTGCCATCCCTCGCTGCCTGACACCTTACAGGAACAGTTCTACCTTTCTCCTAGAAGTGAAATAAAAAGGGTGAAAGAAACCTAACAACCCTACTTCCCACTTCACATTGGTGTACTGGCCCTACCCTACTGGATTTGTCAAGACTACTTCCAAGTCACCTTGCCATCCCTCGCTGCCTGACACCTTACAGGAACAGTTCTACCTTTCTCCTAGAAGTGAAATAAAAGGGTGAAAGAAACCTAACAACCCTACTTCCCACTTCACATTGGTGTACTGGCCCTACCCTACTGGATTTGTCAAGACTACTTCCAAGTCACCTGCCATCCCTCGCTGCCTGACACCTTACAGGAACAGTTCTACCTTTCTCCTAGAAGTGAAATAAAAAGGGTGAAAGAAACCTAACAACCCTACTTCCCACTTCACATTGGTGTACTGGCCCTACCCTACTGGATTTGTCAAGACTACTTCCAAGTCACCTTGCCATCCCTCGCTGCCTGACACCTTACAGGAACAGTTCTACCTTTCTCCTAGAAGTGAAATAAAAAGGGTGAAAGAAACTTAACAACCCTACTTCCCACTTCACATTGGTGTACTGGCCCTACCCTACTGGATTTGTCAAGACTACTTCCAAGTCACCTTGCCATCCCTCGCTGCACAGTTCTACCTTTCTCCTAGAAGTGAAATAAAAAGGGTGAAAGAAAGTACGTAATTATCCTGCTATATGCAATGTAAATGGGCTTGTGAATTTGCTCGACCACTTACCTGGTGTTAGTGCAGGACTACAGCCAGTATACCCAGCAGCCTCCTCCTACTCTTTAACTGAAAAAACCCTTTTCATACCTCTCCCTGTGCCTTTTCTCCTTATATCCGTGCTGCCTGTTCATCTATTTTACTGAGGCAGTGGCTCCTCTCCCTGTACTATAAGGATTGGCCACTAGGTGGCAGTCTTCACCCAACTACTATCTCTCTTCCCTCTCTCTCCTCCCCACTTACTACTTCTCTTTAGAACACTTTTTCTCTTTCTACACTCACTATCAGTCATACCCTCCAGCCAGTTCCAGATACCTACCTGCTTCCCTTTCACTCTAACATAATATTGCTTAAATCTTCCCACCCAGCTCCCCCTGTTCTTACCTATCTCCTGACTGATTGCTTCCTCTCTCTCCTGCTGTCAGCTTCTTTGTGTCTACCCGCTCCGTTCGCCCTACGGGCTCACTCCGCTCCCCTACCCTACCCCCAAATCTCACCCACCCCCACTGCTCCTAAACTTAAACCTCCTAAGCCACACCCTCTTCCTCTATCGTCCAATCACACTTACCCCCCTATTATACCTATTAGGCTCACCTTTACTCATCATTTACACTATAACACACCACTCCTTCGATACCTTTACCATACCCCTCTTCTAATAACTAACAGAACTATTTCCCCCTATCTACACCCTCCTTATCCATTCTTTTATATAACCATAACCTGCTGTCTAACTCTTCTTATAACCAACTTCTGTAAATATGACTTCAACTCCAATGTATCCAATATTCCTAGCTATATTTACTACTATCCTCACCTCTACCTACCTCCTCACTTCCTTCGAAAAACAGCACCATTACTTTTTTAATCACTCTCAAAAACAAACAGCTATATACACCTCTATACTCACTTGCAATCTGACCTATGTCACTTCCACTCCTACCTATCTATTACCCAAATACCACCGACTCTCCCACTTTAAATATAGCAATCTTACAATAACAAAAGATAAATATCTATTTCTTCTAAAATATAACTTACAAATAAAACCCCTCAGTGTCTCCTTACTAGATGGGGACATCCACCCCAACCCTGGCCCAGCCAATCCTGCTACCCTTACTACCCAACCTATACTCCCCTACTCACTCTTAATAGGACATCTGAATATCCGCAGTCTTAACAATAAAGTAGCCCATCTCCATGCCCTTTTAGATACTCACTGCTTTGATATCCTTTGCCTGACAGAAACTTGGTTAAAACCAGGAACCAAAGACAACGAAGTTACCCCCAAGGATATAACATAGTTAGACATGACCGAATAAGACAAAAGGGAGGGGGTGTAGCAGTACTATTCAAAGATGGATTCCATATCTCCACAATACCATGTAACCCACCTCATGATAGCAATGCTGAAATCCTGGCCACCAAACTCCAAATAAACCCAAATAAAGCTTTATATATTATCTGTATCTACCTACCACCTGGCAATAACATCACCATTATCGAAGGTATACTTAACTGGATATCCTCAGCTTACCCCCAAGAAACAGTAATACTAGGTGATTTTAATACTGACTGGAAAAGTGTTAATGCAGATAACCCCACCTCTCACATTAACCTCCACGGCTTCACTCAAACAATCACCTCCACAACCAGAATCAACAAACCAAACAATAAAGAGAGTACCTTAGACTGGATACTTATAAACAGACATGAACATGCCTATAAGGTAGGCACTCTCCCAGATGATTTAAGTGATCATGCTTTAACCTACATTATTAAACAAAAACAAGGTCTGCTTAAACCCTCTACTTTTAGGACTGCACGTTCCAATAAACACTTCAACCAAGAATCATTCCAAAATGAACTCAGTGCCTGTAACTGGAACCCCTTAAAAACTCTACCACTTGATGAAGCTATAAAATATCTAAACTCTGCGTTTTTATCCATCCTGGACAAACATGCACCTATACGGTCTATCCGTATGAAATCCAATCCAGCCCCCTGGCTCTCTAAAGAAACTAGACAAAAAAGTCTACTAAGAAACAAATCCTGGGCTAAGTGGAGGGCTAACAAAAATATCTCTGATCAACATTACTTCAGGGAACTGAGAAATTGCACTAAAAAGGCAATTCTTATGGACAAAAAGAACTATTACTGTAAGTTACAGCAAACTCATCAAAGTAATCCCCAAAAGTTTTGGTCCAGTATAAACAAACTCCTTTCCCCTGGATGCTCTCACACACCTACCCCTCTTGACAGTGATCCTAACACCCCCCTTCAAACTGCCAATTAATTTAATACCTTCTTTACAGAGACCATTCAATCTCTAGCTAGTCAACTAATACCAGATAACTCAAGGCCTTCTACTACCAGATCATTTTCTCTACCAACTTTTAAACTGCAACCCATCTCTACTACTTTCATCTGTAAAATCATCCAAAAACTTAAACCTAGTACCCCTTCTGCCGACCAAATACCATCAGAATACCTGCAAAAAGCAGCTAAGGTAATTGCATACCCTGTATCCATCCTCATTAACAGAACCATTAAAGAAGGAACCATTCCTGACATTTGGAAAATCTCCCATATGATTCCCCTTCATAAAGGCGGCAATTCAAATGATTACTCTAATTACAGACCAATAGCTCTATTATCTCCTCTATCTAAAATAATGGAAAAAAGCATTCACCAACAAGTACTACACCATTTATCTCAACATAACATAATAGCAAACTGTCAACATGGCTTTAGGCCATCACATAGTACCACAACTGCTCTACTATCTTTTATTGATACCATCAACAGAAACCGCAATAACAATATCCTCTCATCTGCTCTATTTATTGACCTCTCAAAGGCTTTTGACATGGTCAACCATGCCCTCCTCATCAGCACTCTAGAATCCCTTGCCTTCGATCACCTGACTATTAAATGGTTCAGATCCTACCTTAGCAATAGGCAACAAGCAGTTCTCTGGCAAAACAATATATCATCCCTCCAGCCAGTAACCCTCGGAGTCTCTCAAGGCTCTATTTTAGGACCACTGCTCTTTTCATTATTTATCAATGACCTCCATCTAGCCCTCCCACAAGCCACCTGCATTCAATATGCAGACGATTCTACCCTAGTATGCTCAGCAAACTCCCCTTCAGAACTACACTCTCTAACCCAAGATGTATTTAACATAGTAGAAACATGGTTTACTAAGAGATGCCTCCTTCTCAATGCTAAAAAAACTAAGCTCCTCCTCTTTACACCCACCAATAAAACCTTACCCATTGATTTCTCTGTGTCCTCCAATAACAGCACTATCATACTTCCTGATACAACCACCAAACTGCTCGGAATAACTATTGACAATCACCTTACTTTTGATACCCACATAAATAACACTATCAAAACTGTCAATAGAAAAATTGGTTCCTTATACAGGATCAAACCTTTCCTCACCCCTATAGCCAGAACTAAAATAGCTCACTCTCACTTAATATCAACTCTTCTGTATGCTTCGCCCATATACTAACCTAAAGAAAAATAATCTTACCAAACTAACAAATTCTTATAATAACATCGCCAGATTTGCAACTGGTAATCCCTTTAGAACCCACCACTGTTTGAATCTAAGGCAACTAGGCTGGCTGGAACTTCAAAACCAACTGATAGTATCCCAACTCACCATTGCCCACAAGATCTTCTACCAACCCAACGACACTCCTATACTCTCCAATCTCATCCTCCAGTACAAAAATCTTAACTCCCTGCGCTCTTCCAACAAACTCCTTGCCTGTATATGCAAGTCTTAAAACCTGGCTTGAGACTCTCTTTTTTCTAACACAGTGGGAAAAAACTGGAACCTACTGCCAAATGAACTAACATTACTTTCTTCCTTGCCTCTATTTAAACACAACCTCAAAAAACACCTAAATTCTCACTGGCTATGCCCCTGCAGCAATCCTGACTAATCTTCTTCCTCTCTTCTTCTTTTCCTAATTTCACCTCCTGTTATTTCTTATTTCTACTACTCTTACTTCAACTACTTATACTCTAAATTGATTGTTACATGCTCACTCCTTGTTTGACTTACCAACTGTTGTTCCTAATTTGATATGCTTAAAGAGTAATTCCTACTCTATATTATTACTACTTCCTACAAGGCATACTTTTTAATTCTAAACATTATTTACTTGTAATTGTTATTTTTATTTTTATTTTAATCCCTGTGGATGATTTTGTAAGTTGTATAACTGCCGGAGCTTTTCTCCCCGGGCCTCTACTGAAAATGGAAATATATCCAGTTAGACTAGCCCGATTAACAAATGTAAAATAAAATAAAAATAAAATAAAAAATGCTATTCTCTATATGGGTTTTTTTGAGAAGAAATTAATTTACAGTACAAAATTTTATAAAGAACATGTGGTGTTCTTTAGGAGATATAGTGATGATCTCATTTTTTTTTTGTGTATAGGGGATCCACGGGAGTTTGAAATATTTTTCTCTGATTTAAATTCTAATGAGCACAATCTGAGATTTTCTATGGTAAAAGGTGAATCTAAAATTAAGTGTTTGGATGTTGAATTTTATGTGGATTCAAATAAGAAGATTCAGTTTAGGCCACATAGGTAAGTGACTGCTGTTAATTTTTTACATGCAGAGAGTATGCATCCCCCCCCCCCACATTTACTTAATTCCTTGCTTATGGGTGAATTTAAATGCCTTGCCCGAAATATATTAGAAGCGGGTTGTAAGAAGGAATTTCTCTTGGAGGCTAAAAGAAGGCTGTGTGCAAGAGGTTATAGTGAAAAGGTTTTAAAACATGCCTTGGATGTAGTTTTAAATGGAAAACATGTAGCCAAAGACATGAGAATGAAGTATTGTAAAAATTTGTCAGGTGAACTTGAGGGAAGGATCTCATTTTTGTATCTAAATTTTCTGTTTTTTCTGAAAAAAATGAAAAAAATAATTTTGGATTTATGGCATGTTGTATGTGAGGATGTTAATGTAGGGAAATTATTTCCTAAGTCTATTAGATTTTCCTATGGGCGTTATGCCAATCTGAAGGAACTTTTAAGTATGGGGTGTTCTAGTGTTCAACAGTAACTTTCCAATGTGTTTGCTTGTGGACACTGTAAAGTTTGTGTTCATGTTAAAAATATTTCAGGAAATTTTATTAATGGTAAAAAATTTGTGTGCAAGGGTAGGTTCAATTGTCACTCGTGTGGTGTAGTTTATCAGATAGAATGTGGTTGCATGGATATTAAGTGGTACATTGGGCAAACAAAGAGGACCATTAAAGTAAGGATCATGAAACATTTGAAGGATATTCAGAATAGGAATATGAAAAGTCCAGTTGCAGAACATTTTGTTAATGTGCATGAGGGTAAGGTGTCTGGTTTCTTCTTCTCTGTTTTTGCTCAACCTTTTTTATAAAGGGGGAGACACAGTTAGGAAATTATTGGAACTAGAAAGCAAGTTCATTTTAAACTATAGAACATTGCCACCTAGGGTTCTCAATTTAGAGGTCAATTTAATGTATTAGGTAAGCCATTTTTATTTAAAAAGTAGTTTGTCAAATAAAGCTAGGTAAATGAAGTTATATAAATAAATATGTTATTTAAATTTATTTAAAATTATTTCAAATATGCTGTATGTAATGGTCATGGTTGTTTCAGGATATATATAAAATTGTATGTATATATATATATATATATATATATATATATATATATATATATATATATATATATATATACACATCTATGGGTCTACTGTATAAGTTCGAAAATACACTTCTTCGAATTCACACAGTAGACCCTGGGTTATGCGAAAGTGCACTTTCATGAAACCCGCTTCAAAGAATGGGCTACTACTGACTTTAGTGCAGTAGTTACAGACCTTAGGGTTAGGGCGCGGGTCATGGTAAGGGGATAGCTAGTAGGGCTATCCCCTTACCCTGACCAGCCCTAAGGTCCATAACTACCGCACCACAGTGGAGGACATAGCATGTTTTCCTGCTGTCCTCCACTGTGGTGCGATCCGTTCGTTGAAGCTGAGTTTGCGAAAGTGCACTTTTGCTTAACTGAGCGGTCTACTGTTCTTTTTTGAATACGTGGTATTTGATGAAAAGCAGTAGACCTATATATATATATATATATATATATATATATATATATGTATAAAATATGTATAAAGAAATGTGGTACTGTTGCTTTAAATTAATCTAGATTAATTTAATTTAATTAAATTAAATGAATTGGCTGTTAAGGGTTTTGATATTTATTTAAAAGTGGCTGCATTTGTTGTACTGTATCCATTGAAGGCAAAAAGCCGAGGTACCAGTTACGAATTGTGAAGTAAAGAATTTCCAGCCTATTTTCTGCTGTAGTTGTGTTTTTTTTAGTATTTCTGTTTCAGGTGTTTCTATAATGGTGTACACAAAGTCTGATTGCAGACAATGGTGTACACAAAGCCTGATTGCAGACAATGGTATACACAGAGTCTTTCTGCAAACAATGACTGCTTATCTTGTTTAATTTGCCAAGCTACTTGCTAGTGAAAAAAAAAAAAAACTTTTCTAATCCTAAATATGATTCCTTAATGTTTGCCCTCAGTTTTCAGAAAAATCCCTGTCTTGCTGTATTGGCTTTTAAATGACCAACTCTTAAGGAACTGTTAAATGAAATTAATCAAAAATGCTGATAAAAAAATTTCACATATTATCTTTTTTTTTTTTTCCTGGGAAGGTGCACTTCTGTTTCTGCATTGCCAGTAACACTTGTATGAATGGTAATTACATTTGACATCTGCATTTTTAGACATTTGGTACACATACAAAAAAACTTTGAAATAATCCAGTTTTTGATTGCAATGAGCATTACTGATTATGCAGTCACGGAGGAGGGTTGGTTTCATCTGTGAAGTTTTGAATGTCCCTATGAACAAGTAACTTGAATCAAAAGATAATTCTGAGATCTGCAACTAGCTTTGTCAACATACAGGGATAAAGCACTGAGTATAGTCCCAGTGATCTGCCTTCAATTAGTATGGATTGGACTTCTGTTGTAAATAAAAGTAGGCATGTCTAAAAATGCCCAGACTAGGATGTCTCAACGCTGTATCTGTTTTGGGGGGGGGGGGGGGTGATAATGAAAAAGATGATCCAGGAGTAGCCTTTTGGCCACCAATCCCAATGAAAGGAAGGGTGACTAGCACAAGGAAGATAAGGGAGCTAAGATGATAGAGGAGGAATAGTTGTGATAATAGCACATTAATTTTTGTGCAACAGAAAGTTATGGCATTAATTTATATAGCTGCATTAGAAGCACTTTAACCAGGGGTGGTGCAGGTGCAGAGTAATTTATCTATCAGGTATTACATTAGTGGGTATTAAGGACTTTCAGGTTGCAGACGGTTCTTAAGTGGAGTGGGATGGTATTCCAGCTATTAGCAATGCAATGTGAATACAGACAGTATCCTGCATTGTTGTTAGGTTTAGTTATGAAGAGTAAGGATTTGTCAGTGGGGTGTAGAGGTCTCTTAGTAGTGTAAGACTGAATGACAGAGTGAAGAGATGGTAGTTTGTCTGTGTTGTGCAGTAGTCTGAATGTTGTAATTAATTGTGAGTACAATAGAAAATGATTTTATATATCTATAAATCAATACATCTGCATATGCATATATGCACTCACACTCACCCACTTATCCATTCATATGTATGTATGTATGTATGTTTGTATGTACCACCTCCTAGATATCTCAGCGATGGGGGGAAAAGGAGGATGTGAAGAAACCACAACACTCCCTCTACTCTGAGTCTAACCACCATGACAGCACGCTGTTGACAGTTTAGCTTCTATATTCTGAATATTGATCATCTATCTGCAATCAAACAGTAGGGCTCTCATTGAGATCATCTGCATCCCTCAGTAGCAAGTAGTTCAGTCCCTGTTAAAATATTGCTGAAAACTATACTTCTGACTGATGTAATCACTAAAATGCACATAGAGATTGCCTCACTGCAGTCATCAGCAATGCAAGTTTGTTTAGCAATTCATCATAAACTGGGAGTTGTTTACCTGTTATTTCTGTAGTGCTAGAAAGGTATCATTTATCAAACTCAGCAGGAACCCAGTGAGTGTAAACCATACGACATAAAACCATCTTGTCTAGAAACACATATCTTGCACTTTGATTTAGCAGCCTGGAAACATGATTTCCATATGCTGCACCAAAATAATAAAAAAAAGACATTGCTTTAAAAGAAATGCACGTAGTTTTATGAAAATGCAAATATTTGAGTTCAGCATCAAAAGTTGTCCAAGTCAAGACACAGTCTTAAAGGTATTAGTAGAAGGCCAGCCTAAGACACCCATGCCCTGGCCCAGCAAACAAGGAACCTCAGTCCTCACCACTCACACCAGTGAGGGGCATCCATATATGGAAAGGATAATAAATGAACACACAGTAAAGTACAATTTCCCTTAAGAGCACACATAAATCACAGTCAGTCTGGGGCTGGTTTCTCCCTTTCTCTCTAGGCCCCCAATAAGACTCCCCACTGGCACAGCTATAGGATCCAGATCTCAGCCTAGTGGGCAAGCGAAAACCTCCAGCACCCTCTCTGTCCAACCAGTGTTTTGTGTCACTGCCCAAGTAGCTGACACACACACGCACTTTGAGATAACAGTTTATACAACCACACAGACACTCCTGGGGGAGGTTGGCACAGGTTTTCCAGCTGTGCCCCTTTTCTGCCCAGTCTAAAAGGTAGTACCAGCTGCCACCACCCACTAATATTTATCATCTACTCAAAGGCCCTTAAAAGGGTGTCCAATTATTACTGTGCAATATTATTATCCAAATGATAAGTGTGATCTAGCAGTCAATACTTATTTGGAGTGACTTGGTACAGCATCACTTTATACACGCAATGTACTCTAGAGCTTAAATTAACTCTACATAAAACAGCCACAGTTGAAAGGTTTAAAAATATTTAATAATAAATAAGAAAAACACCAGACAATACTTCTTACTACACAGTGCCAGTCAAGATTTCAGAGATCACAGATAAATACTTAAAATAATACCGTAGGAAAGTTCTGACATCAACACAGAAAAAACATTTAGTCTAATCTTCCTAATGCCTAGCTATTTCTAAGAGAAAACATAGTTCTAAATAACTTACATCTACAGCAAGACAGTGCTGATGATGTTGGATTTTCTCAAGACAAAATGATCTGAGCTCTCTGATTCACTCTCTTTAAATTGATAACACAGAGCTGCTTCACATGACATCCTTCTTCACATTTCTGTGGTGTTCACAGGCTAACAGAAACTGCATTTACATTCTTTACACCTGGTCAGAAACCAAAGCAATAAAGGACATTTATACATACAAATTCTAGCCACTAACTCTGGTCTTAAAACAATAAGGAGGATTCCTCCATCTAGACATATTGGCTCCAAATTTTAACATCAAAGACAGTCATGAAATGCTTGACTTAGCTTTCTTACAGCAGAATGCACTGTTGTTACATTTTTGCAATACAATATCCAATGCAGTCTTTTCACATTTAAGAGAACAAGCCTGTGGCTTACATTGATATTTACAAATGACAGAATTATCTACAAAATTCTATCTGGCTAGGCTGGCAGCCTTCACCTATCTTCATACATCCCCCCTGGAGAACTCATGCTAGTTTTTCAAGTGACAAATATAACGCAAAAAAATAAAATTTTAAAATACCACCAAGACCACCGATGCAAGAAGTAAGCAATTTTAATTTATAGTTTTTCAAGTGACCCTTGAGAAACATTGCCTGAGATAGTTAGGTCTATTTTTACAGTGAGCTGATCGAAGGAAGGACACTCAGCAAACTCGGAGCTACAATATATAACATTAAGTATCCTGTTTTTTGTTTATTTTGTTCTTTATTTCTTTGTTGTTTATAGCACTTTGTGTACTGTGTATTTTTTCTAGCTAGTTTCACTGTGTGTGAGGTATTAACTGGAAATTGTCCACTCTTATTAAGCATCTGTTGGGTTGTTTGTTTATGATAACTTGTTGCAGTTAAACTCTTTTATTCTAGTGGCTCCTTTAGCTGTTTAAAACTTTCATTTAAAGGCTCACTGCTGCTTTTCAGCTGTGAGTCACATTTCTGCAGTTTGTTCTAAGTAGTGGGGATATTTGTAGCATTTCCATATTCAGGCTTGTATTTGGGCCTAGTGTTTGTGGATGCTGTGTGTCTGAGCACATAATTCAGGGACATCTTGTTTTAGCCAAAGCCATCAGGCATTTCAGTGAGAGAGAATTGTTTGAGGTCATTGGCTGACTGAGGTCTCCTGGACTACAGCTTAGACTAAGCACCTCATTGGTTCTTTTGAGATTTCTTTCTTAAAAGCTGTCTCAGGTTTCAACTTTCTGTTACCTAAGAAGCTCAGTTGTGAGTGTTCAGCCATTTTACAGTGAGCTGATTGAAGGAAGGACACTCAGCAAACTCAGAGCTACAATATATAACATTAAGTATCCTGTTTTTTGTTTATTTTGTTCTTTATTTCTTTGTTGTTTATAGCACTTTGTGTACTGTGTATTTTTCTAGCTAGTTTCACTGTGTGTGAGGTATTAACTGGAAATTGTCCACTCTTATTAAGCATCTGTTGGGTTGTTTGTTTATGATAACTTGTTGCAGTTAAACTCTTTTTTCTAGTGGCTCCTTTAGCTGTTTAAAACTTTCATTTAAAGGCTCACTGCTGCTTTTCAGCTGTGAGTAACATTTCTGCAGTTTGTTCTAAGTAGTGGGGATATTTGTAGCATTTCCATATTCAGGCTTGTATTTGGGCCTAGTGTTTGTGGAGGCTGTGTGTCTGAGCACATAATTCAGGGACATCTTGTTTTAGCCAAAGCCATCAGGCATTTCAGTGAGAGAGAATTGTTTGAGGTCATTGGCTGACTGAGGTCTCCTGGACTACAGCTTAGACTAAGCACCTCATTGGTTCTTTTGAGATTTCTTTCTTAAAAGCTGTCTCAGGTTTCAACTTTCTGTTACCCAAGAAGCTCAGTTGTGAGTGTTCAGCCATTTTACAGTGAGCTGATCGAAGGAAGGACACTCAGCAAACTCAGAGCTACAATATATAACATTAAGTATCCTGTTTTTTTGTTTATTTTGTTCTTTATTTCTTTGTTGTTTATAGCACTTTGTGTACTGTGTATTTTTCTAGCTAGTTTCACTGTGTGTGAGGTATTAACTGGAAATTGTCCACTCTTATTAAGCATCTGTTGGGTTGTTTGTTTATGATAACTTGTTGCAGTTAAACTCTTTTTTCTAGTGGCTCCTTTAGCTGTTTAAAACTTTCATTTAAAGGCTCACTGCTGCTTTTCAGCTGTGAGTAACATTTCTGCAGTTTGTTCTAAGTAGTGGGGATATTTGTAGCATTTCCATATTCAGGCTTGTATTTGGGCCTAGTGTTTGTGGAGGCTGTGTGTCTGAGCACATAATTCAGGGACATCTTGTTTTAGCCAAAGCCATCAGGCATTTCAGTGAGAGAGAATTGTTTGAGGTCATTGGCTGACTGAGGTCTCCTGGACTACAGCTTAGACTAAGCACCTCATTGGTTCTTTTGAGATTTCTTTCTTAAAAGCTGTCTCAGGTTTCAACTTTCTGTTACCTAAGAAGCTCAGTTGTGAGTGTTCAGCCATTTTACAGTGAGCTGATCGAAGGAAGGACACTCAGCAAACTCGGAGCTACAATATATAACATTAAGTATCCTGTTTTTGTTTATTTTGTTCTTTATTTCTTTGTTGTTTATAGCACTTTGTGTACTGTGTATTTTTTCTAGCTAGTTTCACTGTGTGTGAGGTATTAACTGGAAATTGTCCACTCTTATTAAGCATCTGTTGGGTTGTTTGTTTATGATAACTTGTTGCAGTTAAACTCTTTTTTCTAGTGGCTCCTTTAGCTGTTTAAAACTTTCATTTAAAGGCTCACTGCTGCTTTTCAGCTGTGAGTAACATTTCTGCAGTTTGTTCTAAGTAGTGGGGATATTTGTAGCATTTCCATATTCAGGCTTGTATTTGGGCCTAGTGTTTGTGGAGGCTGTGTGTCTGAGCACATAATTCAGGGACATCTTGTTTTAGCCAAAGCCATCAGGCATTTCAGTGAGAGAGAATTGTTTGAGGTCATTGGCTGACTGAGGTCTCCTGGACTACAGCTTAGACTAAGCACCTCATTGGTTCTTTGAGATTTCTTTCTTAAAAGCTGTCTCAGGTTTCAACTTTCTGTTACCTAAGAAGCTCAGTTGTGAGTGTTCAGCCATTTTACAGTGAGCTGATCGAAGGAAGGACACTCAGCAAACTCGAGCTACAATATATAACATTAAGTATCCTGTTTTTTGTTTATTTTGTTCTTTATTTCTTTGTTGTTTATAGCACTTTGTGTACTGTGTATTTTTTCTAGCTAGTTTCACTGTGTGTGAGGTATTAACTGGAAATTGTCCACTCTTATTAAGCATCTGTTGGGTTGTTTGTTTATGATAACTTGTTGCAGTTAAACTCTTTTTCTAGTGGCTCCTTTAGCTGTTTAAAACTTTCATTTAAAGGCTCACTGCTGCTTTTCAGCTGTGAGTAACATTTCTGCTATTTGTTTCCCAACCTCCCTCCCTGTTGGTATAGTGTTTTTATAGTTGGTGGCTTTGCAGTTGCCCGCCCCTAGTGTAAATTTGATCTGGGACCCTCCTCCCAGTCTAGTGTCATTACCTCATTCTATCCAGTACAGGGAGAGCATTTGAGAAGGCCAATCAGCTTAGTTTCTGCTACTCCTTTCGCTCTTTCCTTTCTCTCTTTCCAAAAAAAAAAAAAAAAAAAAAAAAAATGTATCTGCTTTTACTGTATTTGTGTTTTTCCTACTTTACTTTGCTTTTGTCATCTTAAAAGTACTCAATTGTATTTATTACTGCTTGGTGTAACTCATTGTAAGCCTTTTAGTTTAAGCACCTGGGCTTCAGACCAGTTTTACATTAGGAAGGTTTGTGGTTTGCACTGTAGTGGCAGAACAGGTAGCTTACATCCTTCTAAGTTGGGAACTGCTGATTGAGGGCTCAGTGTCTGTTATTCTAAAAGTGTATTAATTCTGGTTTAAGCACTTGGGCTTGAGGCCAGTTATTTTACATTAAGAGGGTTCGTGTTCTGCACTCTTGTGGGAGGAGAGGCTGGACTCTGTCCTTCTGAGCTGGGAATTTCTAGTTAAAGCTTATAGTGCCTGCATATTTGAACTGCTTCTTACTGAAATTGGTACACCTCGTTTGCTGTAGCATAGACTAGATCCAGGCCTGCTGAATCTAGCTTTGTTTGTATAACTTGAGCACTAATCCAGGCATTCTTTAAAGTATTCAGTTGTATTTATTACTGCTGGTAGTAACTTGATTAAAGTGTAGCTATCATTTCTAAGTCTTTTGGATTAAGCACTTGGGCTTCAGACCAGTTGTTTTACATTAGGAAGGTTTGTGGCCTGCACTGTGGTGGCAGGACAGGTAGCTTACATCCTTCTAAGTTGGGAACTGCTGATTGAGAGCTCAGTGTCTGTTATTCTAAAAGTGTATTAGTTCTGGTTTAAGCACTTGGGCTTCAGGCCAGTTATTTTACGTTAAGAAGGATTGCGGTCTGCACTCTTGTGGGAGGAGAGGCTGGACTCTGCCCTTCTGAGCAGGGAATTTCTGGTTAGAGGCTTATAGTGCCTGCATATTCTAACTGTTTCTTACTGAAATTGGTACACCTTGTTTGCTGTAGCATAGACTAGATCCAGGCCTGCTGAATCTAGCTTTATTTGTATGCTTGTTGTTTGTTTATTTCCCTGAAACGCTAATTCCACCTAAAACACGGCCTTTTAGCACTTCTGTGGATCCCTAGTGATATCTGCATTGCTTACTGTACTTATTTCCTTGTTTCACTTGAAAGAAAGTTACTGTTTGTCATTTTTGCATTTAAGTTACCTGTAACACATTGCATTTAAGTTACCTGGCACTTGCTCACTAAAGCAATTATATAAGTCAGCTCTAAAAAAATTAAAAGCACTACACCCTCACAAACTCCCTTGAGTACCTTGTTCCCCATTGGCCCTTTTTTCAATTATAAAGGAATTCCCAATACTATTCTAGCATGTCCAAAGGTCAGTTGTCAATCTCCTCTCTGGTCCAGCTGGTGAATCTGGGAATCTTGAGGCAATGTTACAACTGCCTCATGTACACAGACAACCCTCTCCTCCTCCCAACAAATTCCAACACATGTGAGAGATGCAACCATATAGCCAAACTGGAGGCTAAGCTCTCTCAACTCAGTACTGGAGTAACCAGTCAGGAGGAGAAGGAAACCACACTCACTACAATTCCAGTCTCACATAGACCTACCACGACAACAAACCAAACACATAAACACACAAAACATACTCAGAGGCTCTAAATAAAAATCTGCCTAAGCAGCAGAGACCTCCAAAGCAGACACCCAAGCAACCGCTACCCCAAAACAAAACACGTGCAACACATAGCTCACAAAGCCAGTGTGCCGAACAGTCACAGCCCTTAAGGCTAAACAACACACCTGATACACTTGTAATAGGTGACTCTATCGTCAGGCACACTGATGTCCCGCTCACCAGGCTGAAGAAGGAGAAGGTCACGGTGAGCTGCCTGTCGGGCGCTAGGATCTGCCACATAACACAAGCACTCAGGTCACTCCAAGGCAAGTACAAATATGACACAGTCATTGTCCATGCTGGTGTGAATGACCTGAGACGTACCTCCCTGGACTACATGAAAAGAGACATAGAGGAGCTCTCTGAGCATGTAGCCCAGGCCGGTATGACCCTGACCTTGAGTAGCATCTTACCCTCACCAAGAATGATGCCACAATATGAAGACAAGATGATCAATTTCAACAATTGGCTTAAGTGTTGGTGTCATTCAAAGGGGATCCAATGCCTGTCAGCCTGGGATGACATGCTCGACAAGCCACGATGCTTCGCTAGGGAGGGCTTGCACCTGTCACCCCTGGGCTTTCGGATATTGGCAAAGGCTCTTGCTACCCCCATAGTGCCTTTTTTAGGCAAGGCTCAAAAGACAAACCCACCTCCATAGGTATCACAAGGGATAAGAAACTAAGAGTAATGCTACTCAACGCCAGAAGTCTAAACCTCAAGATGCACGCACTCGAAACTCTCCTTAGCATGGTGAACATCGATATCTGTGCAGTAACAGAAACCTGGTTCAAGACTCCCGAGAGCACCCCAGCACTACCAGGTTATATCTCATACCATGCTTTTCGGCCCCAAAACTTGGACCGAACCACAAAAGGAGGGAGTATCAATATTCATCAAAGATACCCACACCTCCAGGTTGGTGGCACAGCACGAAGCATCAGAGACTATCCATGTGCAACTAACTGTGGGTAAAACTGCCTTCCAGTTTATAGCCTGCTACAGACCACCCTCCCAAACACAGGAACCCCACTTGGCCTTCCTGAGAATACTGGAAAATATGAAGGTCTCTCCAAACACCATTATATTGGGCGACTTCAACTACCCAAACATAGACTGGGAGCATTACTCTAGCTCCAACACCCTAGCCCAAAGGTTCCTAGAATTTATAAACTCAAATGCTATGGAACAACTTGTTACCACTCCCACAAGAGGAGAAAACATACTGGACCTGATCACCACCAACATGGGGACACTATGCTCCAGACCAGAAGTGTATCCCTCACTGGTAAGATCAGACCATAAACTAATCTCACTGGATATTCACATCCCGACCCCACCCCCTGCCCATAAAACCACAGTGAAAAACTTCTCTAAAGCAAATTTCACACGCCTCAAAACTGAGGCGAAATCCTTCAAAGCCCCCAGGCCTGTGGAAAATACGGCCCAGACCGCAGAATCCTTTATAAATGCATTCTATGAACACCTTCAGGAATGCATGGATCATGCAATCCCAAATAAAACCAAGACCCAATCCTCCAAAGGCAGACTTCCTGTCTGGTGGACCCCAGCCATAAACAAACTATACAATAGAAGGAGGAAGCTACTACATGATAGAGCAAAATCCCAAAAAGGGAAGGCATCTCTGATCAGTATTAGCAAAAACTACGGCACTCATAAAATCGTCTAAGGCCAGCTTCGAGAAAAATTGCACAGGACACTAAGGATAATCACAAGGCTTTCTTTAGTTATGTTAGGAACCTGGGTGGGAATTCCCAGATATGCTCAGAATTAGTCCAAAATGACAAAAATACACCGAGCCCACAGACATTGCCAACATCCTAGCTGACAGGTTCAGTGCAAACCCCCCCTCCCCACCAAAAGGGCAAATATCTATCCCAACAGAGTGCTGCCCCCCATCTCAGATGCTCAGGTAAGAGCCGCCCTCTCCAAAGCAAAAAACACAGCATCAATGGGACCAGATGGTGTCCCGGGCTGCGTCCTACATGAACTCCAAGAAGAGCTAAACCCAAACATAAAACTACTGTTCAATCTTAGCCTTACTACAGGATATGTACCCAAAGAGTGGTGTACAGCAACAGTGGTCCCTCTCCACAAAGGTGATGCCTCAACGGATCCTGGAAACTATCGCCCCATAAGCCTGACTAGTTTGGTCTGCAAAGCTATGGAAAGGATCATAATGGACCTCATAAATAAAGATATTGGGGACCTACAGACACTGGATCCTACCCAGTTTGGCTTTGTTAAGGGCAGATCCTGCCTCTTAAACCTGGTCGATTTCTTTGAAACAGTCACCAAGGCCATTGACGAGGGGAAGGTGGTCCACACAGCCTACCTGGACCTTGCAAAAGCCTTCGATACAATACCCCACTCGGGCATTATAGATAAGCTCACCAGCTTAAATATAAACCCCTATGTCACTAGATGGGTTGCAAACTGGCTCAAGGACAGAACCCACATGGTTAGAATTGCTGGAGCCATGTCAGACTCCAAACCAGTTACAAGTGGCGTCCCACAAGGCTCAGTCCTGGGACCTCTCTTGTTCGGTATATATTTCTCGGCAGTACAGGCCAACACGGAAGGACTGTGGCTTACCAAGTTCGCAGATGACTGCAAACTGGGTGCCATAATCAACTCTCCAGCTGACACAAGCATCCTCCAAAAGGGCCTCATAGAAACAGGCAACTGGTGCCAGAGCCATGGCCTCAAGCTAAACACCAAAATGTGTATAGTCATCCCCTTTGGCAAAAACAAAGTGCCCACAAATTACCACATAGGTGGTAATCCATTAAGTACAGAAGAAGTCATTAGGGACCTGGGGACCCAACTTGATAGCAATCTCTCATTTGACAACCACGTGGCCAAAGTGGTTAGAAAAACATTTTATATAGCCCATCTAATCATGAAGGGATTCACATCTAGATCAGGGGAGGTCATCGTGCCTCTTTACTCATCCCTCATCAGGCCCATAATTGAGTACAATGCCCCTTTTGGGATGTACCTTACCAGACACCTGCAGCAACTGGAAAGACCCCAAAAGTACCTCACCAAGAGGATCAAAGGGCTCAAACAGATGCCATATGCTGCCCGGTTAAAGAAACTCCAGCTCTACTCAGTGGCATACCGCCTGCTCAGAGGCGATCTGTGCCTGACGTATAAAGCCATGTCCAACCCGGAATTAATGGACATGCTGCACCTCAGAAAATCCAAATCCCATTGAGCTATGTGCTCAAGAGACTTGAACCTCAGCACTGAAATAAATAGGACATGCTGGAGGGACAGATTCATAACCCAGAGGCTCCCTTCACTCTGGAATAAAATCCCAGTCCAGGTTAGGCAGAGTCCCACATTGACTCTCTTCAAGAGGAATCTTGATGAGTGGATGGGAGATCATAGGTTTACCCCAGCTATCACTTCTGTGTCACTGTTAGACAGAGGCACAGTATACTAACCTCAAAAAAAGGCATAGCAAAATTAATTTAAAATGGGTGGCGAAAGCCAAACACACTCTGGCTAGGCTTATAAATGCCCTAGGGCAGATAGCCTAGTATGAACCTATGAACCTATGAACCTGTTTGATTATACCTTACACCATTCCCTGTTTTGAGAGCCCATCTGCGTTGGCATTACTAATCTCACTGTAGTGCTGCACTGACATTTCATTGCTTGCAACCCTAGGCTCCATCTTAGCAACTTGGCATTTTGCTGGCTGGCTCTGTTTAACCATGTCAGGTCTGTGAGGGGAACAGCTATGGTACTATAACTGAGGATGAACTTTCTGTAGTACCCTGCTGTCCCTAAGAATGCCCTCACCTGCTTTTTGGTAACAGGTGCTGGCCATGCCTAAATGGCTTCTACTTTGGCAGGTTCTGGCCTGATCTTACCACTCCCCATTCTATGTCCCAGGTAGGAGACATCTGCCATACCCACCTGACATTTGCTCAGTTTAATGGCTAGCCCTGCCCTCTGTAATCTGCCCAGCATCTCCCTGACATGCTGAAGGTGCTCTTGCCAGGAATGGCTGTAAATGGCAATATCATCTAGATAAGCAAGGACAAACCCTCCTGCTAGGATATGATCTACCAGCCTCTGGAAAGTCACTGGGCATTTTTCATCCTAAAGGGAATCTTTGTGAACTCATAAGAGCCAAAAGGAATCACAAAGGCTGACTTCTCTTTAGCACTGGGAGTCAAGGGCACCTGCCAGTAACCCTTGGTAAGATCAATGTTTGTAAGATGCTTAGCCCCACCCAGCTGCTCTAGAGCCTCATCTGTCCTAGGCATAGGGTAAGCATCTGACTCTGTGTGACTATTTAATTTCCTGTAGTCCACACAGAACCTGGTGCTGCCATCCTTCTTTGGCACCAGCACCACTGGGGGAGGCCCAGGAATTGTTGGACTCTTGAACCACCCCTAGTTCCAACATCTCCCGTATCTCCTCCCTCAGAGTCTGTTTGACTCTCTCTGGCACCCTATAAGGGGCCTGCTTAATAGGCTTTTGGGGTCCTGTATCCACCAGGTGCTGCACCAGGTGGGTGCACCCAGGTTTCCTAGTGAACATATGAACCTGGGTAGGAGGTAGCTGCCGGGACATTGTTATCCCTTCCAGTGATTTGTCAGTCTGAGCCTCACTGAGGAGATCAGTCACCAGATCTTCCTCAGACTCCTGCTATCCACTGCAAATGCTCAGCACAAGGGCCTCCCTATCATGGTAAGGTTTCATCATGTTACCATGGTACAATTTGTGCACCTGTCTCCTGCCTAGCAGTTCCACCATGTAGTTAACATCACTTACCTTTCTTACCACCTTGTAGAGTCCCTCCCAAGTTGCTTGCAGCTTGATGTGTCTGACAGGAATAAGAACCATTACCTGCTGCCCTACAGCATACTCTCTGGCTCGAGCATTCCTGTCATACCACACCTTTTTCTGTTGTTGGGCTTCTGGCAGGTTTTCCTGGGCCAAGCCCTTGAGTTCCCTGAGCCTTATCCTGAGGTTTAGGACATATGCTACAACAGAGTCCTTGTGAGGTTCACACTCACATTCCCACTTATCTTGAATTAAATCTAGAGGTCCCCTAACCCTATGCCCATGCTACAACTCAAACGGTGAAAACTCTGTGGATTCCTGGGGAACCTCTCTGTAAGCAAACCACAGATGGGGCAAATATTTGTCCCACTCCCTCTTAAACTGGTCTGCAAATGCCTATAGCATGGACTTGTGTGTAGAGTTTAACCTCTCAACAAGACCATTAATCTGGGGATGGTAGGGGCTGGTGTTCAGGTGCTTAAACCCACAGTACTTCCACAGACAAGCCAGTAGGTCTGACATGAAAGTGGGACCTTTGTCAGTCAGGATTTCTTTTGGGAAACCTACGCTGCTGAAAATCTCTAACAAAGCATTTTCCACTTTTTCTGCCTCAGTGGAGGACAGAGTCACTGCCTCAGAGTATTGTGTAGCATAATCCACTACTACTAGGATATGCTTTTTCCTTGTGGAACTTGGGGTACTCAGAGGGCCCACAATATCCATAGCTACCCTCTGAAATGGCTCCTCAATCACAGGCAAAGGCATCAAAGGAGCTCTCACCTTGTCTCTGGCCTTGCCTACCTTTTGACACTGCTCACAGGTCCTGCAGTACCCTGTTACATCTCCGGAAATTCCAGACCAATAGAAGTTCTGCATAATACATGTCTTTGTACGTTTTATGCCCATATGACCTGCAAAGGGAATATCATGGGCTATGGCTAGAAGCACCAGATGGTAGGCTCTAGGCACTCCAACTGCTGTACCCGCTCACCTTCTAGCCCTCCCTCAGGGGTCCACTCTCTATACAGTAACCCTTTGTCACAGTATACAGATCCCCCCTTCCCTTGAGAATCAGGTGCCTCACTAGCTACCTGCCTCAGGCTTTGCAATGTAGGGTCTGCGAGCCAAACCTGTCTCAACTCTCTATCTTTGTAACCCTTCCCAGCTCACCTTCCACAGGAAGTCTGGCATCCTCTGACAGTGGTGCCTCACTGTCAGCCTGGGTACTGCTACTCACCTCTACCTTTGCAATGACTCTGTCCAAGGGAACATCAGTACTCACTAGCAGCTGTGGCTCACCTTCATTCTCACTACTACAGCATAGCTTCCTCCCTAAAGTAACCACCTCATCATTCCTGGCTGCAAGTATGCGGTCTGTCTGGGTCTCCCTCAGGCTACCAGACCCACATGTTTGTCTTGAAACCTGACTTGCATGTAACTGCATTAACACATAGTACTGCCTCATCTAAATCTTTCCCTATCAGGACATCTGCAGGATGGTAGTATGGTATCCCTGTTGTCTCAAAACAACCTACTATTGGCATTTTGTCTTTCCCACTTACTGGCACTCTCACCTTTTGTTCTCCACCTTGCCCCTCCATGGACCTCTGTATGCCACATGGCCCCACTGGTTGCATTCAAAACATTTAACCCTAGGTCCTGGATGTGTACCTGGAGTAGTGGCTTCCTCTGCTACTGGCAGATTCTGTTGGGGCACTCTGTACTGCCCACCATGGGTTCCTTTAGACCCATGAGCAGTACTGGGGTTCCCTTTCCTGTGCAGGGATACCCTGCTTGCTAGGTATAGGACTCCCTTCTTCTCCAACTCATCTGAAGTAGCACAATGCCTATCAGCTAACCAGATCCTCATGTCCTTAGGCAACATGCTAAGGGCTTGTTCCCTCACCAAAAGTTCTGCCATGTCTTCAAAAGTGGTGAACTGATGTCCACTCACCCACCTATGAAAATAAGTTCTCAGTTCAGCAACAAATATACACACAGTTTCATCTGCCTTGCGTCTATGCTCATGAAACTTTTAGCTATACGTTTCAGGTGTTAGCTTAAAAAATTCTAACAAGTAATGCTTAACAACAGTGTAATTAAAACAGTCATCAGACATTTTAGACAACAGAGTTACAGCTTTGCCATGAAGTATGGGGATCACAAACCATACCCAGAGCCTTTAGTCAACATCATACTGTTTACATACCATCTCAAACATATGAATGAAACTATCAAAATTATCCCCCTCTTTAAACTGCGAAAGAAATTTACTGACCTTTTTTGCTTCTGGGATCCAGTTACTCCCTTCCCCATTACATCCATGACTCTGGCAAAGAGCCAGCATCTCCATCTCATGCTGGCTCTGCCTCTCCTTTTCCTCAGCTTCCAGTCATAGCAGTTTCTCATTCTCCTCAGCCAGCAGATGTCTCAGTCTCTCGCCTGCTTCTATGTCCAAACGCCTGACCTCCAACTCAAGTCTCTTTAGCTCCAGATGGATTTTTAAGTCCTCTGCAGAAAGGTTGAGCTGTCCATTCTCTGAGGGTGGTACATCTCCACTGCCAGTCTGATCGTCCCCCTGGTTGCTGTTTTCTGATGCATCTGTGACCAAAGCTTAAATCATGTCTGCCTTAGTCAGGTTTCCATGCAGCAATCCCTTAGCCTGGCACATCTCACACAGCTGGCTCCTTGTCAGCTTTCCATATTCCTCTGCTGACATGCTGCTTGCTCTCCCTGACTAACTAAGTAACAAAAGAAATAAAACAATTGTGATCTGAACTCTGAGTATTCACTGAGTGGCTGATTTAGAGTACAAAACACCTTCAGTGATTACTGTACACAAGCTACAGGAATTCACTCTACCCACACCACTACAAGACAATTAGTATTTGCCGACCAATTAATATGTGGTGTGGATATCCCACCACTGCCAAACAATTAATATGTGAAGCCCGTGCTCTGGCCCAGCAATCAAGGATCCTCAGTCCTCACCACTCACACCAATGAGGGGTGTCCATATAGGGAAAGGATAATACA
This sequence comes from Protopterus annectens, assembly GCF_019279795.1. NCBI lineage: Eukaryota > Metazoa > Chordata > Ceratodontiformes > Protopteridae > Protopterus > Protopterus annectens. The sequence goes on along the minus strand of NC_056727.1, from coordinate 26,248,533 downwards.
TACACACACAGTAAAGTACAATTTCCCTTAAGAGCACACAGAGATCACAGTCATTCTGGGGCTGGTTTCTCCCTTTCTCTCCAGGTCCCCAATAATACTCCCCACTGGCACAGCTATAGGCTCCATATCTCAGCCTAGTGGGCAAGCTAAAAACTCCAGCACCCTCTCTGTCCAACCAGTGCTTTGTGTCCCTGCCCAAGTAGTTGGCGCGCACACACACACACACACACACACACACACACACACACACACACACACACTTTGATAAGAGTTTATACAACCACACAGACACTCCTGGGGAAGGCTGGCACGGGTTCCCTAGCTCTGCCTCTTTTCTGCCCAGTCTAAAAGGTAGTACGAACTGCCATCAGCTACTCAAATGTCATTAAAAGGGTGTCCAATTATTACTGTGCAATATTAGTATCCAAATGGTAAGTGTGACCTAGCACTCAAGACTTATTTGGAGTGACTTGGTACAGCATCACTATATACATGCAGTGTACTCCAGACTTAAATTAACTCTACATAAAACAGCCACAGTTGAAAGGTTTAAAAATATTTAATAATAAATAATAAAAACACCAGACAATACTTCTTACTACACAGTGCCAGCCAAGAGTTCAGAGATCACAGAGAAATACTTAAAATAATACCATAAAAAATTTGACATCAACACAGAAAAAAAAAAACACTTAGTCTAATCTCCCCAATTCCTAGCTATTTCTAAGAGAAAACACAGTTCTAAATAACTTACGTCTAGAGCAAGACATTGCTGATGATGGATGTTCTCAAGACAAAATGCTCTGAACTCTCTGATTCTCTCTCTTTAAATTAATAACACAGAGCTGCTTCACATGACATCCTTCTTCACATGTCTCTGGTGTTCCCAGGCTAACAGAAACTACACTTACATTCTTTACACCTGGTCAGAAACAAGAGCAATAAAGGACATTTATACATGCAAATTCTTGCCACTAACTCTGGTCTTAAAACAATAGGCAGGATGCCTCCCTCTAGACATATCAGCTCCAAATTGTAACATCAAAGACAGTTATGAAATGCCTGACTTAGCTTTCTTACAGCAGAGTGCACTGTTGTTACATTTTTGCAGTTCAATATTCAGTGGAGTCTATTCACATTTAAGAGAACAATCCTGTGGCTTGCATTAATATTTACAAATGACAGAATTATCTACAAAATTCTATCTGGCTAGGCTGGCAGCCTTCACCTATCTTCACACAGCCCTCTTGGCAAAGAGTGCTTGAAATTCGTAACGAGAGACACTTTGGAACCTTGTAACTAGGTGAACATTATATCACAAAATTGATGACAGATGATGAATGGCTTGCCAGAAGTATTAGTTAGAAAGTCAAAATCTGGCATTAAATTTGTTAAAGACATTGTCAATACTAATGCAGGACCTGCAAATTATCTGGTAAACATGTAGGACTTGATTCTCTGCATATCTCTTATCTGCTTTCAAAGTGAATGGATTTATGATATGCTGTAATGTTACTCAACTAATGGTTTTATGATATGCTATAATAGCACTTTCCCTTGGGTGTAGAGTGAATGGTTCTGTGATATTTGGAATGTCACTCGGTGTTGGATGTACAGTGAATGTTTTTATGATATGCTGTAATGTAAGATATGCTGTAATGTCAATTGCCCTTGGGTGTAGAGTGAATGGCTAAATCATATGCTGTAATATCACTCACCCTTGGGTGTAGAGTGAATGGTTTTGTGATATGCTGGAGTGTCACTCACCCTTGGGTGTAGAGTGAATGGTTATATCATATGCTGGAATGTCACTTACCCTTGGGTATAGAGTGAATGGTTTTATGATATGCTGGAGTGTCACTCACCCTTGGGTGTAGAGTGAATGGTTTTATGATATGCTGTAAAGTCAGATATGCTGTAATGTCACTCACCCTTGGTTGTAGAGTAAATGGTTATATCTTATGCTGTAATGTCATTTGCCCTTGGGTGTAGAATGAATGGTTTCATGATATGCTGAAGTGTCACTCACCCTTGGGTGTAGAGTGAATGGTTATATCATATGCTGTAATATCACTCGCTCTTCGGTATAGAGTGAATGGTTATATCATATGCTGCAATTAAACTCGCCCTTGGGTGTAGAGTGAATGTTTTTATGATATAATGTAATATTACACACCCTTGGGTGTAGAGTGAATGGTTTTATGATATGCTGGAGTGTCCCTCACCCGTGGTTGTAGAGTGAATGGTTTTATGATATGCTGTAATGTCAGATATGCTGGAGTGTCACTTCTTCTTGGGTGTAGAGTGAATGGTTTTATGATATGCTATAATGTCACTTACCCTTGGATGTAGAGTGAATGGTTATATCATATGCTTTAATGTCACCTGCCCTTGGGTATAGAGTGAATGATTTTATGATATGCTGTAATGTCACCTGCCCTTGGGTGTAGAGTGAATGGTTTTATGTTATGCTGTAATGTCACTCCCCCTTGGGTATAGAGTGAATGGTTTTATTGTATACTGTACTGTCAATCACCCTTGGATATAGACAGGCATAGTCATCATATTCTTTTTAGTACACTTTTTTTCAGCACCTCTCAGAAACATTATAACTTTATAGGCCATAGAATTAAAATTATGTAACCTAAAGCTCTGACCATGTATATTTATATGGAACTTGCAAATAAAACAAGCATATTTCTCAGTCGTCAATGCTTTGTAGGGATGCCCCTAATTTGCTTTCAGACTTTTGTTCCTGCCCACTAAAAGTAAAACTTGTTTTGAAGTTCTAACTTAATACTGCCAACATTTGAATGGTATAGTTAATTGATTGGCATTTTCCAATTTTTTTGTTTTTTTGCTTTGTAACTTTTGAGGTGAGAGTTGAGAGGTATTAAAGTAAGTGAGATGGGGAAAAGCAGCTGTTGAAAAGCATTAATACTTTAAATAGCCATGACAGTTTAACCATCCCTTTTCTTCCAACACTGAGCCTACTAAGCTATATGTTGTATTCAGACAATACGTGTTTGGAACAATGTCTATAGTAAGACAGTACAATACATTGATGCAATGAATTTGAAAACAATGAAAACATGTAACAAATGCATTTTAACAAATGTCTGGTACAGTTGTGTGTCAATTAGTTTTATTGCCTGTGTAGAGTCTGCAAGCTGTCCATGTATCTCATGGAATTTGCCAGTGAGTGTCGTTGCTGTTTCCTTATGTATCTCAAAAATGTGAGAATAGTGGATTGGTGACCTTCAGAATTGCCTCTAACTTTGAGCTTCTCTGCATGTGTGTGTTCTTATGAGTGTGTGAAAGTGTGTGTTTGTGTGTGTGTGTGTGTGTGTGTGTGTGTGTGTGTGTGTGTGTGTGTGTGTGTGTGTGTGTGTGTGTGTGTGTATGTGTACATCTTTGCCCCCTGCAATGGGTTGTTGTCCCATCCAGGACTTAAATTCTGCATCATATATGTTGCCATTCAAGATAGCATCTCACTTCGTATGGCCTGGATGTAGATTCAGTGTTGAATGAATGACCAAATGAATTAATGAATGACTATACAAATGTATTTCTCCAATATAGTGACAATATGAATACAAACTAATTTATGTTGTTAAAGTCTACATGTATATTTCCCAGGGTTTCTATTTTATTGTATTCATTTATTAAACCAGGTGTCTTGCCCATGCTATTTTATGTTTTATTTGCAATATTCTCATGCTTATGTGACTCTAACTACCATATACTCAGCTTCCAAACTACTGCCATTTTTGTGTAAAAGTGTGGTATCTGCCCTTCTTCAGCCCTTTATGGATAATATTACCAGTTGAACAATTTCACCTTCCCTTAGTTGCCTTATCATGTCAACTGGTATTACAGTGTCACCCTATTTCAGATCTTCATTTTGACTTTGTTCCATCAGATTTATGCTGTGGTGCTGCAGATCTATGCTTATAAATTCATACATTCTTATAGGCATGCCGTCCTGCAGAGCACTGAGGAGTCTTGTCCAGTTTTCTCAGAGCACTATCAGGTTTAGTGACCTGCTCAGTCACTGAGTACACAAATGGAGCTTGAGAGAACTACATCTTGGACCACATGAAGCAGTTCATTAATAGCTCATAATCTTAATCCTCTGCTCTAACTGATTCTGTTCATTCCCGAATAAAAAATCAAGCTATAAAATGTGGCTGTCCCTACCTGATCCTCCACATTCTTCCCATTTAAAATTCAACCTTCCTATCCCCGGTCTCTTCTTTCAACATTTTATGCAATCAAAAATTGAGTCATTAGTAATCTGCTGTCATTCTTCTCCTGTGAAATGTCATGCTCCTGTCTTTTTTATCAGTTGCTTTAAGTCTCCATTGAATATTTGCACTATTACTTCATAAGTTCATAGGGGTGTACTAGGCTAACAATCACTGGGACCTTTTTAAGTCTAGTCATGCATCCCAAATCTCAGAGAAGTTATACTGTTCTTGATATTTGTAAACAGGGGCTTCGGAGATGAAACATTCACAACCAGGAGTATGGACAATGAACCATTTACAGGCTGCCCGTGTCCATTAGAGATGTAGGAGTCAAACCAGGAGTGAATTTACAGTTATTCATCTAATTGTCCAAGTTACACTTGAACTGGGTTAGGGAGGATCTCTGCTTCTCAAGGATGCGGATCCTGTTCCAGAGATGTGGTAGTCTCCAGGATCAATACCTTTCACTCCAGCAGGTCCTATTTATATCATAGACGAGGTTTAAATCTTTAGAACATGTAATTCTGGTGTTTTTGGATGTGTAGCAAGTCCATCAGAATGGGGTCTGATGATGCCTTGTATGACAGGCATAGATCTCCCTTCACCAGCTTATAGGAGACAGAATACAGGGATAGGGCTTTGAGGTAATCTGCAAAGGACATGTTACTTACTCCTTGTATTCTTTTAGAGATAGAACTTCTGTGAACATTCCAGTTGTTAGATGTTTATCTATATACCAAAGGGTGCACTGCACTCAGTGATAAGGCTGAAGAGTGCCAAATACAGAGGAACAATGACCTCCTTGGACCTACTTGCCATACCTTTGTTTATAAGAGAAGTTATCATCGCCCAGAATGATACCGCAGTACAAAGACAAAATGATTGACTTCAACAATTGGCTAAGCTTCTGGTGTAATTCTAAAGGCATCCAGTATCTGTCTGCTTGGGATGACATGGTTGACAGACCACGATGCTTTGCCAGAGATGGCCTGCACCTGTCACCCCTGGGATTCCGGATACTGGCTAAGGCTCTTGCCGCCCCTATAGTGCCTTTTTTTAGGCAAGGTTCAAATGACAAATTCACCACTGTAACAGGAACAGGCAAGCAAAAACTGAGGGTTATGCTACTCAATGCTAGAAGTCTAAATCTCAAAATACACTCACTCGAGGCACTCCTTAAAATGGAGAACATCGATATCTGTGCAGTAACTGAGACCTGGTTCAAGGCTCCAGAGAGCACCCCTGCACAACCAGGCTATAACTCATACCACACTTTTCGACCATATAACAACCTGGACCGAAACACCAAAGGTGGAGGTGTGTCCATATTCATTAAGGATATCCACACCTCCAGACTAGTTGCTCAGCATAATGCAGCTGAGGTTATCCAAGTGCAACTATCTCTGGGCAAAACTGCAATCCAAATTGTAGCTTACTACAGATCTCCCACCATGCCCCAGGATTCACACTCCTCTTTTCTTAATGTACTGAAAAATGTTAGAGTTCAATAAAACACCCTAATAATGGACGACTTCAACTACCCCACCATTAACTAGGAAAACTACTCGTGTACCAACTCCTTAGCTCAACGCTTTCTGGAATTCATAAACTCCAATGCCCTGGATTAACTTATCCACACCCCCACCAGGGGCAACAATATCCTAGATCTAGTCATTGCCAACATGAATGACTGGTGCTCTACACCTGAAGTCAACTCTTCGTTGGTCCGATCTGACCATAAGCTAATCACCCTTGATATCCACATGCCACCCCCACCCCCCATTAAGGAAACCACGGTAAAAAGTTTCTCCAAAGCCAACTTCATGCTTCTTAAGATAGAAGTGGTGAACTTCATGACACTCATGCAGATGGACAATACAGTTACAACTGCTGAATCCTATACAAAGGAACTCTATAAGCACTTACACAAGTGCATTAATCAAGCTATCCTAAACAGAACCAAGATGCTATCCTCCAAAAAAAGGAAGCCAATTTGGTGGTCCCTGCCATAAACAAACTGTACAACAGAAGGAAGAAACTGTTGCAAAAGAGAGTAAAATCCCATGAGTGGAGGAGCTCCCTGGTCATCCTCAATAAGAAGCTGTGATCCCTTATAAGATCCTCCAAAGCTAGCTATGAAAACAGAATCACCACTAATTCTAAGGACAACCACAAAGCATTCTATAGCTATGTCAAGAATCTCGATGGCAACACCCAGATCTGCTCTGAGTTACAGCACAACGGCACAAAAATTACAGAACCAACTGATATTGCCAACATCCTGGCAGATAGGTTCAGTGCTAACTTTACCCCCACCCCCCACCCCCTAAAGGGCCCATATCTATACAGGAAGAATGCAGAGTCCCTGTAATCACAACTATGCAGGTAAAAGCTGCACTCTCTAAAGCCAAAAACACAGCATCCATGGGACCGGACAACATCCCAGGCTGCGTTTTACACGAACTTCAGAATGAACTGGCTCCCTAACTAAGCACCATGTTCAATAATAGCCTCGCATCAGGCTTTGTGTCACTGAATGGTGCACAGCAACAGTTATCCCACTCCACAAAGGGGGAGCCACCACTGATCTCGGGAACTATCACCCTATTAGCCTGATGAGCCTGGTCTGCAAGGCCATGGAACGTATCATCATGAAACTCAGAAACAAAGACATTGGTAACCTCCAAACTCTGGATCCCACCCAGTTCGGGTTTGTGAAAGGCAGATCATCCCTCCTGAACCTGATTGAATTCTTTGAGACAGACACCAAAGCCATAGATGAGGGTAAGGTGGTTCATACAGCCTATCTTGACCTCGCCAAAGCATTCGACACCATCCACCATTCTGGAATTATAGCTAAACTCACTAAACTAGGTATAAATCCCTACATCACAAGACGGGTTGCGAACTGGCTCACTGACAGAACCCACACTGTAAAAGGTACAGACTCCAAATCTGACCTCAAACCAGTGACAAGTGGAGTACCACAGGGTTCAGTCCTGGGACGTCTCCTGTTTGGTATCTACTTCTCTGAAGTACAGGTTAACACAGAAGGCCTCTGGCTAATGAAGTTCATAGATGACTGCAAAGTAGGAGCCTTAGTTAAGTCCCCAAATGATGTGGACATCCTACAGAAGAGCCTCACTGAGACAGATGCCTGGTGTCAGAGCCATGGCCTCAAGCTTAATGCCAAAAAGTGCAGTGTCATCCCCTTTGGCAAAAACTCTGTACCCATGAACTACCACATAGGCAGCAATCTACTTAACACCGAATGTGTGGTAAGAGACCTTGGGACCCAGGTGGACAGTAGTCTATCCTTTGATAGTCACATCACCACAGTAGTCAGGAAATCCTTCTACATGGTACACCTCATCATAAAAGGGTTCTCATCCAGGAAAAAGAGGTAATTGTTCCCCTCTACTCTACACTCTTTAGACCCATTATAGAGTACAATGCCCCTTTTGGAATGTACCTCACAAGACATCTGCAGCATCTGGAAAGGCCCCAAAAGTACCTCACAAAGAGGATTACTGGTCTCAAACAAATGCCCTACACTGACCGTCTCAAAAAATTCCAGCTTTACTCCATAGCATATCGCCTACTCCGAGGTGATCTCTGCCTAACATATAAAGCTATGTCAAACCCAGAGCTGTTGGACATGCTACACCTAAAGAAATCCCAATCCCTCTGAGCTACACGCTCTAGGGACCTAAACCTTGTCACCACAATAAACAGGATATGCTGGAGGGATAGATTCCTGTCCCAGAGACTTCCCATACTCTGGAACAGGCCACCCATCTATGTCAAGCAAAGTTCTTCATTAGCACTCTTCAAGAATAATCTTGATGAGTGGATGGGAAATAGGAAATACACCCCCGGGATCACTTCTGTGTCTCTGCTCAACAGCGGCACAGGAAAATAACTTTCTTGGGTGGCGTAAGCCAGGGAATCTTGTTGGCTAGGCTTACGTAGGCCCTTGGGTCAATAGCCTAGTACCTACCTATGAACCTATAATTCATATAACATAGAAAGATTTCCTCACTACTATATACAGATGATGGTCAAAGGCTAGAATACTGTCCATGTGTCCTCAAGTCTCTGACTACTGGGTCAACTCTTAAGGGCGTGTTGTCAATATGGTAGTTACGAGGGGTGGCTGACATCCCATTGGATACTATTATGCATTTCTTAGCATTTAGCTTCAGTCCATTTATTTGTCTGTATCCGGCCATCTTGGAAAACGTTAGTGCTGGTGGGATTCTGTGACTGCTTCTAATTAAAATCATCTGCACATGTGTTCAGTCAGATGGCCTTGATGATGACCATGACTACAGAGAAGTAGATACCAAAAGGAAATAGTGGGAGATGAGACTGAAGTCAAAGCAATGGCATTATGACTGTTTTTGTGCCCATATTTTGTGGATGACCTTACATTCTACAGTGTTCTGTCAAGACCTGCTTTTGGCATAGCCTCATTATATGAATGCATTCCAGCCAGCAATCCGATAACCCCACTTGAATATAAAGTACCTGTATCAAAACATGTTTTGTCAAATCCAAAGATGATCAGATGTTTTTCTTACTCTAGCCTTCAGCAGTGAAAGCATTGCTCACTGATGGCATTTAGCGATATCTAGCTAGAATAACACTGCATTTCAATCTATATCTGCTGGCTAGACTAAAGTAACTTAGTGACACTACAGTGCAAATACATTACCACACTCTTTTTCTGCCTATTTTGTTGTTCAAACACAGATCTGTGGAGCTATAATTGCAATTGCCTTCTGCCAGATCACTATCGCAGGACTAAAATTTTTGGCATACTCCTTAAGACCCAGTTTAGTTTCCATTTTGACTTAATTTTTGAGAGCTTCTCACCATCAGACTGTTACATACTTCTTAGTTGCTGCTTTTGTTGACCTAAAAGACAGTCTGTAGTCATAGTGAATTTATTTTTTACAAAGCCATGAAAAAGGAAGCTTATATATAGATAAAGATCTTAAAATATGTTTGTGACAGTAGCCACCCCCTCAAAAAAAAGATGAGAGAAAATTTCTTTCATAGAGCAGGAGGGTAATAATCTACAGAATAAACTGCCAGTTGGAGTAAGGCTGGATATGGAACAAGTGGACAAGGAGAGGACATTACTTAGCAAACACTGGGATATCCTTCATGGCATTTAAGCATTAAACTAGTACTTTTGTATCCTTCCATTATCTTATTCAAAGGAACCCAAAAGCATGGAGTAGGATTACAACATGGTAACATTACATTACACAGAAGGTCCTGCACAGTGATAAGAAAATTAGCATCCCTGGCCTCCTCAGGCTCATTTTTCTGACCACAGTGAAGCAGAGGGCCATATATGACATTCTGAGCAAAAGATGAATCTTTTAGAGGAGGATCATCTTCAGAGCAGTAGCCAGCATAGGATTATGGCAACAAAATCTTGCTCAGCTTACTTGGTCCAGTTTTTGAAATGCTTGACAAGGTATATATTTGCATTATAGCAAAGCCTTTTGCGCTTTCCTACATAAAAGTCTATTAGGTAGGAGAGGAGAGGTTTTAATAGTGGATGATGACTGAGTGGGTGGTGGAACTGCTAAAAGATAGTCTTATAAAAATTGATGGTACAAGTACGCTGTCAAAACTGTGATCAAATGAGAACATGGGACATGAGTGTTGTACCTAAAAACTTAGTTCTGTCACCAGCCCACATCACTATAGATGTGCCAGATATTTGAGAGAGGGCAGAAAACACAAAGATATTAAATGAAAATGAGCGCAAACTAATTGAAACTGCAGTACATGAGACTGGGTACAAAGGAAAGAAACTAGCATATTTAAAGGAATTGTAGAAATTAGATATAAGTAGAGCCTAATCAACATGAGATTGTATGTTCCTGAGCACAGAATGTAAAGTGTAGACATGAAATCAGAATTCAGTGTCATTAATGGAAATCAGTTAAGATGCAATCAACATGAGATTGTATGCACCTGAGCACAGACTGTAAAGTGTAGACATGAAATCAGAATTCAGTGTCATTAATGGAAATCAGTTAAGATGCAATCAACATGAGATTGCATGCACCTGAGCACAGACTGTAACATGTAGCCATGAAATCAGAATTCAGTGCCATTAATGGAAATCAGTTAAGATGCAATCAATGTGAGATTGTATGCACCTGAGCACAGACTGTAAAGTGTAGACATGAAATCAGAATTCAGTGTCATTGATGGAAATCAGTTAAGATGCAATCAACTTGAAATTATATGCATCTGCGCACAGACTGTAAAGTATAGACCTGAAATCAGAATTCAGTGCCAATAATGGAAATCAGTTAAAATGCAATCAACTTGAAATTATATGTACCTGAGCACAGATTGTGAAGTATAGACATTGTTATCAAAATTCAGTGCAATTAATGGAATATGTAGAGAAATCAGTTATGATATAAACACAAAAGGGGCAGAAGAGAACATGAAAAGCTACCACAATCAGATGATTTTTTTCTGGAAATGAAAAAATACTTATTCACAGAAGGTATTTTTGATCTGTGGGATAAGTGGCAAAATAACTAGTGTACATCAAATCCAACAAATTATTAAAGCAGGCATACCACAGGTAGGAAAGAAAGAACATTGAGAGAGCACTGCAGTCTTGTTTGCTAACTACAATAAAGGGGCCTACACAACAGATTACATTTTTCTGTTGGCAATGTGTATATGTGTTTGTGAAAAAACTGCATGCCTATGGGATTTATCAAGGCTATCCAGACCTCAAGCAGTTGTAGAAAGATGAGTGCTCCTTGTTTTAGGTACTACTCATTTGAGGTATGGATAAAACCGATGCCACACTGATTCATGTACAGCTCCATGTCATTGTTTATGTAGTAACTCTTACTGAGTAGGCAACAAAAAGGCAGACAGCCCTGCAAAATCCCCATGTGAACTCCTTCCAAAGACAAACAACTTAATGTAATACAAGTACCAGACATCCAGGAAATATATTCCTTAAAGCATAGGTATATGACAGTATTTTTGTATATAATGGACAGTAGATGAGTGGCTCAAGGGATGGCTTGGAAAGAGCAAAGGAAGGTGTATCAGTTTAGAATGGTCAAATTTTGGAAACTTTTCAGTTGTTAACAAGAAGGTCCAAAATTCGGGAGTATTCCTACCCACTTTATGAGACAGTTATTAGTAACACAAAGATGTGTAGCGTAAGGCTCTGTGAATTAACAATGGTTGAAGACTGTACGGTGAGGGTTTCTGATAAGATATCATTAGGCATCATTCTTGTGATGCTTCATGGTAAGGATTTGTAGTGCAAGATGACTCGTGGGCCTTCGGTTATAAAAAAGGAAATTCTCACCTAACTAGACTGAGACCATATTATAACCAAGTAAAAATTCTGTCACCAGTGGACTTTTGACTGAAACTGTTGCTAGAAGTGTTCATAGAGGTGATATCTTTTTGGTGGGACCCAGGTGCATGTAGTATATTTAATAATTACTATCTGACCCCAGGCTATACCTCTTCCATCAGTATGTATTCATGCAAGGGTTGGAAAGTAAAAACATTTTCCACACATAAGCTACTGTTATCTGCACTATAAAAGATTAAGAATGAAATCTATGTAACTGAGCTGTAAAACAGCTCATAGGTCAGTGCAGCTGCTTATTCCTCTTCCAGATTTATTTGTTTTACTTTGACTCAATCATTCAAAATACCTTCCTAGAACTGAAGAAGATCCAAATATTTGTCCCACTCTCCTAGAACATTTTTTGCATCTAATATAACTCAAGAATGCTGTGAATATAACAGAGAAACAGCTACTACCATATGAAAGGAAGTGTGAAGTATTCTTCTTACAAGTCTGGGAATCATAGACTTAAATCGGGCTAACTTTTAAACCCCCCCTCACTCCCCACTTGCTCCACCCTGCTCCTTCCTTAATTTCTGCTGTAAAAATCTTTTCTTGCTTTAATTGCTGTCATTGTAGTGATTTCACTATTCTGAAATGTACATGTACTTTATGTCTGCTGTCTAGCTGACATGTACTTTCATTATTCTGTTAACAGCATGTCTATTGCCGAAATTGATAATTAACTTATTTCCGTTTTTTCTATCTAGTGTAGAAAAATACTTATAAAGTTGTCTCTCAGGAGATTTTCTCTCTGGGATTCCACTGAAAATGGACCTTTGGGTCAATCAGAGTATCAGGATTAATGAATAAAAATAAATAAATGCATATATACATACATACAAACATAATATAGGTTGAGAGTATGAGACCATGCTATGTGCAGGAAGAATGCTTAGTGTTCTGTAGACTGTAATGTTTGATCTCTGATATGTTAATGTGGAGGAAAGGTAAGTGATAAAGCATAGTACAGTGCTACTTCAGTATGAATACATTATTTACAAACTAAAAATAATGAATATTTCAAAAAAAATAATTGCAACAGGTGTAAGGTCAATGCATTGCATCTCCTGTCCCATCAGCATGCACTCAATTACTACATGTGTTTTATCATGTTTACTGAATGCTTTGACACTAATGCTGCTAATATGTGATGGCAAATTTATATATATATATATGTGTGTGTGTGTGTGCATATATATATATATATATATATATATATATATAGATATATATGTATGTATATATATATATATATATATATATATATATATATATATATATATATATATATACACACACACACACACACACACACACACACACATATAAACAGACTGTACAGCATCTGCAAGGTAGTTCTAAACTCCATCAAACTTTTACTGTATCCTTGTTGTTCGGTCCCCCCATTACCAGTAAAGTCATTTATCTTCAGATAGTGGCAGTGGGACTGATATAGCAGATTGAAGACCAACCCTATGAATCAAAGTGAATATTTCAACATTACTGCAATCATTTCCTTAAGATAAAGGCAGTTCAAAGCCAATTATAATTCAGTCAGATACAGCCGACTATAATTTAGTTGAAAACAGGGGTTATTGCCCTACATAGATGTTAAAAAGTAAAGACCCTCAGCAGAAAAAAATATTCATGTTCATTTTAAGGTCCCCTTACACTCAGCCCGTTTGAATTTAATATATACAGATGACATTTATCTTCTAGCACATTATTACATCTTTACTAGTTTTCTGACTGTTACCAGAATTGTGCTTGTAAATGGAACTTTTTCTCCTATGACTATTTTTCCTGTACTGACCCTGCATATGCTGCTCGTATGGAGGAAACGTTTCACACTAAGAGTCTTATCTTTCCTCTTTGGATTTCCCCTTTGCCTATTTGATTCTTTTGATAAATATGCTTTTGAGTATTGGTAAGCTCTGTTGTCATTTTAGGATATGCAGAGGAATACTTCCACAACTCACAGGTACAAAAGTATTTCATTCACGCTGCTTCATTGTTTTGCAGTTGTATTTCTTTTTGCATTTTTATCTATTGCAGTTCTGTATTTATCTCTCTCTGTTCTGTGGACTACATTCGTATGCTTTGCCCTTCAGTGCTTGAAATGTCATAACATATATCTGCAGCTGTGTTGTTGAACTGACCTTATCTTCCTTATGTTTACCCGAATCTTATTTACTCAAGACAGAGCCACTGTGATAAAATACATAATTTATAGTGAGCTGCGACTTTGAGGCAATTTTACAGCTGGAAGAACGGAAGAATGGATAGGTTAAGGAATTCACACAAGGTCATTCTGTTAGCTGAGGTCTTTATTTGGATTAAAAGTAAGATACTCTGATTCGGAGTTTTGCAGGCCTATTATTCTGAGCATTTCATTGCAGTGACCAGGATAGTATTTGAAAGCTCTAACAAGCAAATCTGGGTGACAGTATCCCAGGTTGCACTTCATTTTCCCAAAAACAGGAATATTTTCAGAATGTTATCATACCACATTAAGTTTCGTAATGTATCATTACTTTACATAATGTAGTGCAAATGTCTAGGGGTTTCTGAGCCCTGAAAAAGCTTACATTTGTTTATGTTTAAGAGACACTGCATAAGAGTAATAATCTTAAATCAGAATCAGAATCACATTTATTGGCCAAGTACGCGCACATACAAGGAATTTGACTCCAGTTTTAAAGACTGTCCAAGTATAAATTGCATAAACGACATACATACAACTATTAAAAACGAGACAAACGATATACTCGCAACTATTAAGAACAAGACAAAAATGTAAATATACATATACATACAAGGTGCAAAGTGCAACTCAGTGCAAGAAATACTGAAATAAACTCTGAAAGAAACAAGTATTAACAATATGCAAACAATATTGCAAAATCCTCGGAGGTTTGGGAAAAAGAATACCCAGGCTAATACGTTGAGTTAACCATTTAGGAACTTGATGTCCTGTAGAAAAAAAAAAACTGTTCTTATATCTGCTACATAAATACCAATCATATTAGGTACTTGGAATTATTTTAAACAGTATTGCATTACCAGCATCTTGTGCTATAAAATAGTTATCAGTGTGCCGGATTGTTGTTAATATTGCAAATTTATGTCATGTCATTTAAACTGAAATCGACAAGGACATAGCTTTATGTTTCAATTCAAAATCATTTCAGAAGAGCAGTCATTGAAGTGCTTTCAGTAAATTACTTGTAAAATAGCATTTTGAAAGTCAGATTAGAGAGCACTGACGTATAGCAGCATTTCCATTTTTATCACTCAGTGTAACCTTGGAAATTTATACTCCCACTGTGGGTATCACCATCATTGTTAAATGAACTGGCCTTACCCTCAGAAATAATCCGAATAGATATGTTTGATAAAAACTTTTAAAAAATATGGCCTGCAGGGGCCAGTGTAGGAAAACAGAAGACGAGTTTTGATCTACGATTGTGAATTACTTGAAAACAAAAACTGTCCTTTAAATGGGTTATAGATTGTGCATCCTCTGAAATGCTTTTCTTTTGCCAACATTATCTTTGCATGTTAGGAGAGGTAGCTAATAAATTATTCAGTCTTTAACTAAGTCCCACAAAAGTCCTATTTCTCATCCACTCTTTCCTTCTATCTTAACACTTCTCCATATGCCTCATGCTTTCTATACTACCTCCTTGGATTTTCTCTCCACCGCCCATACTGGTAGACTAACACATTCGTAGGTTCTTAGGTTTATACAAGGCTAATGACCACTGGGGCCTTTAGAAGCCTAACCTTGCAACCCTAATGTATACAATAAGTTGTGGTGCCCTAGAGGTTATTTTAATTGGTGTATGTTAATTAAGAGTAATTTAATGGCATCTTGTGTCCATCAGACACATAGATGTCAGACCAGGGGTGAATTTCTGATTTCTCAATCACTGGTCCAGGTTTTACTTGAATACTGTTAGGTAAGGGCTCTGCTTCAAATGGATGGAAAGCCTCTGAGATGCATGCCTGTCCCTTCAACATGTCCTATTTAAGTTGGAAGCAAAGTTTAAATCTTTAGATCTATTAGTTCTGGTGCTGTTCATTTTGTAACTATACAAAAGATCCATCAGAGCAGGATCCAAGGATGCACTGTATGCCAGGAATAAGTCACATCTAAGCAGCCTATAGGTAACAGAGAACTGAGAGAAGGCATTGAGGTGATCTGCATTGGACATTTTGTTTACACCTTATATTCTTTTCATGAGGAACCTTATAGACCTTCCAGCTGCTACATGTGCCTGGTCTGATACATTCCGAAGAGGGCATTATACTGAATGATGGATCTGATGAGAGCTGGGTGCAGTGGCATGATGACTTTTCTGTGCTTAGATGCCATGTCCTTACTTATCAGATGTGTGATATAAAATGATTTTCTTAATAACTTAGAAAGATATTGGACAAAAGTCAGGTTACTATCTACATGAGTGCCCAAATCCGATTACAGTGTTTACTTTTTGGGGTGTTCTGTCAATGAGGTAGTCTCCTTGAGTATCTGACTTTAAAACTTTAAAAAGGAAGTATTATACACTTCTTGTTACTGAGTTTTGAGACATCAGTTTGGCAGCTGTTATTTCTCTGTGTTAGACCTTCCTATAAGATATTAGCATATGGCATGGGGAGGAGGTTCCATGATTGCTCTTAGCTTGCAATCAACTGCAGAACTGGTAAGCTAGAGGCTTTTGACATTGGCCTTGACTCCTGTAAAATAGATGCTGAAAAGGAGTCTGAAGTCAAGGCCAATGCCACTGATCTCTGGCTGACTAAATTTGCAGATGACTGCAAATTTGGAGCTATGATTGAATCCCACAATGGCACAAATGTTCTCCAAGAAGGGCTGACACAGACAAACAACTGGTGTCAGAGCCATGGACTAACATTAAATGCCAAGAAATGCATAATAATATCATTCAGGAAATCATCCACCCCTGGTAAGTATCGTATTGACAACACACCCCTTAGAGTTGACCCAGAAGTCAGGGACTTGGGGATACACATAGACAGTGATCTATCCTTTGACAATCACTTGTCTACAATAGTGAGGAAATCATTCTGTCTTGCACAGCTTACAAACAAAGGTATGGCATCTACGTTCAAGGAATTAATTGTTCCACTGTATTCTGCATTCATCAGACCTATCATTGAGTATAATGCCCCCTTTAGTATGTACCTAACCAGGCATATACAACAAATGGAAAGTCCAAAGAGGTTCCTCACTAAAGGGCTACAGGATGTAAGTAAAATGTTCTGTCCAGAACACTTCAAGGCCCTATCCCTGTATTCTGTCTCCTACAGCCTGTTGAGGGGAGAGGTATGCCTTGCATACAAGGCATTGTCAGACCCCACTTTAACGGATCTTCTGCATATCAGCAAAACAAGCAGCTCCAGAATTACCCATTCTAAGGACTAATACCTTGCCTGTGATATACATAGGACCTGCTGGAGAGACCGATATGTATCACAGAGACTACTCCATTTCTGGAACAGACACACTATCCATGTGAGTCAGAGTTCTTCCCTAATCCAATTCAAGTGTAACTTGGACATTTGGATGGGGAACAGGAAATTCGTCCCTGGCTTGGCACTTATATCTCTAATGGACACAGGCAACCTGTAAATGGTTAATCTCCCAGGCCCCTGCTTACAAATGTTTCATTTCTTAAGCCCCTGCTTACACTTATCAAGGCTACAAGAACTTGTCAGAAATTTGGGATGGATGCCCTTGTGGTCATTAGACTAGTAAGCACCTCTGGACCTAGGAGTGGACCTAGCACAGAGCCCTCCAGGACTCTACTGGTAACTGTCTTCTTTGAAGAGGCATTATCTCCTGTCATAACCTCCTGGGTCCTGTGTGTGAGCAAGCCAGCTATCCAAAAAGATACATAGGGGGTTTATACCTAATTCCGTGAGTTTATTTATGCCTGAGTGATGAATTGTATCATCTGCCTTAGCTAGGTCAAGGTATGCAGCATGCACCATTATAGCCCCATCCATTGCCTTGGTACCTTCTCAAAGAAGTTCTCCAGGTTCAGTAGGCATGACATGCATTTGATGAAACCAAATGTGGTTGGTTCCAGAGTCTGCAGGTTTCCTCTGTCATTGTTAGTCATTTCTATGATAATTCTTTCAATGAATTTTCATACGAGATGAGTCAGACTAATGAGACTTTAGTTCCTGGAATCCATTGATGGTCTGCTCTTGTGCAGAGAAATGACCATTGCAGTCTTCCATTTGCATGGCACAAAGTCTGTGCAGAGACTGTGATTAAATAGTGACTCCAATAGCCCTTACAGTTAATATTTCAGGCTATTTAGGATGCAGGCTGGAATATTTTCAAGGCACGTCAAAGTTGTATTCTTGGCCTTAGAGAGCACATCTAAAACCTGCTTCTACTGATAGTTGGAGGGATAAATGGTGTTTCCTGGGGGGTGGCTGAGAATGAGAGGGGTGTAAAATGGAAGCTGAATTTGTTAGTCAGAATACTTGTTATACCTCCCAGTGCCACGAATGGATTTCCATTTGCCAACATTTCAGCACACTGCTGTGTGCTGTTGTTGAGAGTTTGAACATAGCTATAGAACATCTTATGATTGTCATTGACCTGGGACACTACCTTTATCTCAAAATTTGCTTTGTTGGTGTCTATTCAGATTGATAAGAGAGTTTTTATCTTTTTTAGTGCCACACTTCCTAATTTTAGCTAGGTCTTGTTTTTTTTTTTTTTTTTTTTTTGTGCAACCTGTTTAATTTTGGATTCCACCACGGTTGTTTGCTGTTTGAGTTAGTTTTTGGTTCACATCTGTGAATCCACAACCCTCTGCATAAGGAAGTAATTTTGTTGGTGCAAGAAGTAGTTGGAGCCCATAGTATGCTGCCTGTACTTTGTCCACCTTCCTATTCTTGGCCTCATCTTCACATCTACCTGATATATTCTGTATCCATATCATGCTAGTGGAATGGTTTTGAACTCTGGTAAGAACTTAAGCTCATCCTGTCATACACTTTCATATTTGCCCAAAAGTCCCTTGTAGTGGAACTATTCTGGACTCCACCTAGCAGTCTGATGTCCTTCTCTATTTATGGCCTCTGTACATATAACTAAAGGTGTGGACTTATCAAGGCCTGGAAATTGATAGCATTATTTTTTTTAACTCTTTCACTCTGGGGATGTACATCAGCATTTTGTCCTGTGATTCTTTTAGTGAGGAATTTCTGCGGCCTTTCCAGTTGTTGCAGATGTCTAGAGAGGTACATACCAAATGGGGCATTGTATTCTATAATGGGTCTAATGAGGGATGAGTACAGTGGGACAATGACCTCCTTTTTTCTGGATGAAAAGCCCTTAGTGATGAGGTGCACCACATAGAAGGATTTCCTGACTGTTGTGGTGATGTGGTTATTGAAGGTGAGACCACTGTCCACCTGTGTCCCTAAGTCTCTTATCACACTTTCGGTGTTTAGTGTACTGTTACCTATGTGGTAATTCATGGGTACATGTTTTTTCCCAAAGGGGATAACTATACATTTCTTGGCATTGAGCTTGATCCCATGGCTCTGGCACCAAGCATCTGTTTCTGTACGGCCCTTTTGTAGAGTATCCACATCATTTGGGGATTCAATAATGGCTCCTAGTTTTCAGTCATCTGCAAACTTTGTTAGCCAGAGTCCCTTAGTGTTGGCCTGTACTTCAGAGAAGTAGATGCCAAACAAGAGAGGTCCCAGGACTGAACCCTGAGGTACTCCACTTGTCTGGAGCTGGATTTGGAGTCAGCTACTTTTATAATGTGGGCTCTGTCAGTAAGCCAGTTGGTAACCCATCGAGTGACATAGGGATTAATACCCAGCTTACTAAGTTTATCTGTGATTCCAGAGTGGGGGATGGTGTCAAAGGCCTTGGAGAGGTCCAGATACATTTATGTCATGTTTCAAGCCATATGTAATTCAGAAACAGAAGTCATACCACAGATAACAGGATACCCCTTGTTCTTTAATCCTGCACATTGGCAACTGAATGGCAATACACGAAGACTGCACACTCTGTTATCACAAATGAGGAACAGAAACATTATCATATAATAATGGGATCCAGTCAAGCAAGTTCTCCAATTGGATACCACATTGCTGCATCATTGCTGGGGCAGAGACTAAGTGGGGTTGCGGTTGCAGGTTATTCTGCACCACCGTGAGCGGTAGAATGGGTTGTGCATTACTACCTAACAACAGTTACTAATGTAGGGATTTTCATATTTTTTGTTGACTTTTTTGCTTAGTTATAGAAAGCCAGCAACATGTCAATATAGATGGAATCTATTGTTTTCCTGTACATTTAGAGCATTTATTGATATGCAGTAATGGTGCAATAATTTATGGGACTAGAACTATTTGAAACAGAGTTGTCCTACTGTCTTTGAATCTGAGATTATTGTCAAGTGGAGGGGTAATATCATAGGTACTCTTAATATACTGTACTTTAGTTGTACAGAATGGGATGTATCATGAACAGAGACTTACCCCACTGTATAGCCGTGCTGGACAACTGGCCCAGATTTTGGTAAATGCGTTTTTTTGGCACACCAGCCATCCACCATGAGCCAGTATGTTCATGAATCTAATGCACCAAGTCTGAGTCAGGGAAGCTGCACAGGAACTGCAAGAAAATGGATAAGAAATTTTAGGAATGAATAGTACAAATCAAAATAATTGTGTGCATGGTCAGATACCTGCTAGTCAACAGTAATTTCTCAGAACATGTATGAATATAGCAATAACCCACGCCTGGGTGTGGGTAATGCTAAATTTACCCACGGTTGGCGTGGTTTGGTCCCGAGGGCGAAGCCCGAGGGACCAAACAAAGCCAACCGTGGTAAATTTAGCATTACCCACACCCAGAAGTGGTTATTGCTATTATATGACATTATTTAAGAAAAGAAACTATTACTTTTCTTAAATAATGGCATAGTATAATGCCTGTTTACTGCCCTTCCGCAGATGTCTGGCATCCGCGGCAGTTCTGATGTACTGCGCCTGCGCGGTACATCAGAGCTGTGGGCAAAAGCAATGAGAAAGCAAGATCTCCGTTGCTTTTTAGTAGCTATGTTAAATGAGTTTAACATAGCGAGACAGTTTTAAAATAAGCAACGGAGATGTCCGTTGCTTATTTTAAACTGTCTCGCTATGTTAAACTCATTTAACATAGCGAACACTAAAAAGCAACGGAGATCTTGCTTTCTCCGTTGCTTTTAAACACTGCTATGTTAAATGGGTTTAACATAGCGAGACAGCTTTAAATAAGCAACGGAGATCTCCGCTGCTTATTTTAAAGCTGTCTCGCCATGTTAAACCCATTTAACATAGCGAGACAGTGTTTTAAAACGAGTTATACTAATGGAAAAAGTCTGGGCGACGGACCTTTTTCCATTAGTATAACTCGATTACAACAGGCACGCTGGCCAATCAGCATGCACGCTTTGGGGGTCATGGTATAATATAGCAATAACACGCCTGGGTGTGGGTAATGCTAAAGTTACCCACGGTTGGCGTGGTTTGGTCCCAGGAAGCCCGAGGACCAAACAAAGCCAACCGTGGTAAATTTAGCATTACCCACACCCAGAAGTGGTTATTGCTATTATACTATGACATTATTTAAGAAAATAAACTATTACTTTTCTTAAATAATGGCATAGTATAATGCCTGTTTTCTGCCCTTCCGCAGATGTCTGGCATCAGCGGCAGTTCTGATGTACCGCGCCTGCGCAGTACATCAGAGTTGTAAAGCAACGGAGAAAGCAAGATCTCCATTGCTTTTTTAAGCTATGTTAAATGAGTTTAACATAGCGAGACAGTTTTAAAATAAGCAACGGACATGGTTGCTTATTTTAAACTGTCTCGCCATGTTAAACTCATTTAACATAGCGAACACTAAAAAAGCAACGGAGATCTTGCTTTCTCCGTTGTTTTAACATTGTTCGCTATGTTAAATGGGTTTAACATAGCGAGACAGCTTTAAAATAAGCAACGGAGATCTCCGTTGCTTATTTTAAGCTGTCTCGCTATGTTAAACCCATTTAACATAGCGAGACAGTGTTAAAAAAGTTATACTAATGGAAAAAGTCCGGCGACCGGACCTTTTCCATTAGTATAACTCGATTTACAACAGGCACGCTGGCCAATCAGCATGCACGCTTTGGGGGTCATGGTATAATATAGCAATCCACGCTTGTGTGGGTAATGCTAAGTTACCCACGGTTGGCGTGGTTTGGTCCCGAGGCGGCCCGAGGACCAAACAAAGCCAACCGGTAAATTTAGCATTACCCACACCCAGAAGTGGTTATTGCTATTATACTATGACATTATTTAAGAAAATAAACTATTACTTTTCTTAAATAATGGCATAGTATAATGCCTGTTTTCTGCCCTTCCGCAGATGTCTGGCATCAGCGGCAGTTCTGATGTACTGCGCCTGCGCAGTACATCAGAGTTGAGCAAACGGAGAAAGCAAGATCTCCATTGCTTTTTTTAGTGTTTAGCTATGTTAAATGAGTTTAACATAGCGACAGTTTTAAAATAAGCAACGGACATGGTTGCTTATTTTAAAACTGTCTCGCTATGTTAAACTCATTTAACATAGCGAAACAGTAAAAAAAGCAATGGAGATCTTGCTTTCTCTGTCTCGCTATGTTAAACCCATTTAACATAGTGAGACAGTTTAAAATAAGCAACGGAGATCTCCGCTGCTTTTTAAAGCTGTCTCGCTATGTTAAACCCATTTAACATAGCAGACAGTGTTTTAAACGAAGTTATACTAATGGAAAAAGTCCGGCGACGGACCTTTTCCATTAGTATAACTCGATGCATAACAGGCACGCTGGCCAATCAGCATGCACGCTTTGGGGGTCATGGTATAATATAGCAATAACTCGCCTGGGTGGGTAATGTTACCCACGGTTGGCGTGGTTTGGTCCCGGTGGGCCCGGGACCAAACAAAGCCAACCGGGTAAATTTAGCATTACCCACACCCAGAAGTGGTTATTGCTATTATACCATGACATTATTAAGAAAATAAACTATTACTTTTCTTAAATAATGGCATAGTATAATGCCTGTTTTCTGCCCTTCCGCAGATGTCTGGCATCAGCGGCAGTTCTGATGTACCACCGCGCGGTACAAGAGTTGTGCAGTACAACAAGAGTGCTTGAAAGCCAGCAACATGTTAATATAGATATTGTTTTTACATTTAGAGCATTTATTGACATGCAGTAATGGTGCTATTTTACATAAACTATTTTAAACACTACTGTCTTTGCAACGGAGATCTTGTTTTCTTACTCTTAAAACACTGTCTTTATGTTAAATGGGTTTAACATGGCAGAGACTTAAAATAAGCAACGGAGATCTCCGTTGCTTATTTTAAAGCTGTCTCGCTATGTTAAACCCATTTAACATAGCGAGACAGTGTTTTAAAAAAACGAGTTATACTAATGGAAAAAAGTCCGGGCGACCGGACCTTTTTCCATTAGTATAACTCGATTTACAACGGGCACGCTGGCCAGTCAGCGTGCACGTTTTGGGGGGGTCATGGTATAATAGGTATTGAAACCTAATATGATTTGTACAGTTATAGACTGCTCAGAAAAATACACAGGCTAATGATACAGTGATAACAGCAAACAAGATCATTAACAAAACAAATGTCATATATATGCTGCAGCTAACAGGACTAAGTGAAGAATTACCAATACTGCAACAAAATGAGGCATAGGATTTAGCAATCTATAGGTGATCAACTATGCTTTGTGGTTGGGAATACAAGGTGAGGTGGAAAATACATTGCAGATTTCTAAGAAACTTATTGTAATAGTGAGGCAGAGGGTATGCTTTATAAAGGATGTGCTCAAATGAAAACTGATTAATGATTCCAGACCATGAAGAACTACTAAGCAGAGAGCAACTGACAGATGGACATTATATTACTGGGTGAGGGTGAGGAAGCAGGTATAGGCAATTAAGAATTATATTAACTCAGAGTCAAGCCTCTGAGATGAAAGATGCTTGTTTCCTACAAAAATAACAAAGAATGATACTGCACAGAAGAAAATCATGACGTCAGCAAGGAAACTGAAGTAATTCTTGAAAGAAATGAGTAACAAAAAGCATCTTTTGATACATATACTGGAGTAATGGCATAAACACACAGCAGAGAACATTATGCCAAGACAAATAGTATAAGATCATAGAAGTCTCCATTACTAAATAAAGCAATGGCCATATTCTAGCAGGAACGAAGGCAGACCCAAAAGAGCTGCTTAAATTCTAAGATCCTAATGCCATTTGTAATTCAAATATAATGCTGGGGATGTCATAAAATCAAAGTTATTTGTATCTATGACCCTTTCAAGTAAGTTTTTAGTGCGTAAATGTTATTCATTACAACTCTGTTAGGAAGATAAAGTCCTTTAATTTAATGTAGTTTGCCCTTAAGTAAAATGAAAATGACAAATCTGGTCTTATAGTTCATTTATAATAATTAAAGACCATATGGCAGAATTCTAATATTGCTGGACTATCATATATTCAAATAAATGAAAAATATCATTTGGAGCAAGTGACAAAGATAGATTTTGAACATTGGCATCTGGGCAATGACAGAATTGCAATCAAGCCC